>NW_010274393.1:0-2785 GCF_000690775.1 Eurypyga helias | reverse complement strand
ATTCTGTGAGCCTGTGATTCTATGAATATGACGCAACTGCTCACCACCTGCTGACAGGTACACATCCAGGTCCTGAGTAGTGAGAGTCAGAGCCAGAAAGCCTGAGAGCCGCAGCCTGAGATCAACTGCAGCAGAGTCTGAACAAACCCTATCATTGACATCACAACTGGGAAAACTAACAAATCCACCAACTCACTCATTTATGAGCAAGTAAAGGAGTTAGCAGAGCAGCTAACAAAGAAGTTAGTGAAGGCATTAAGGAAAGTTAGAGAGTGTAATGGCCCTCGAGTCCATTCCCTGCTTATGTACAGAGACTGATGTGCTATGGATTGAAATCCCGCTTCGGTCAGTTTGGGTTGGCTGTCTGAACTGTGTCCCCCCGACACTGCCTGTAGCAAACAAGCTGGAAACACAGCTGCAGTATCAGAAGCTGAGACCTTGAACTTGGTGCAAGCACTCCCCAGCATCAGCTACAAAGACCTCTTCAGTATTTTCTCAGTAAATCCAGAAACCTAGCTTCATACTAGCCACTGTGAAGAAAGTTAACTCTTTCCTGATTAAAACCAGCACACTACCTCTCCTTCGGTTCTTCTTCAGAGAAACAAACATCTCAATACATTTGTTATTAGTCTTGCCATGATATATTTTTGCTTTGCTCTTTCTTCTGGGTTTACTTAATCTGTGTGTTATAGTCAGGACTGCTGGAAATGCCTAGGAAGCTCTTCATACAGCTTCATACAGGCACGCTATTATGCAAAAGGCCAGTGAGATGCACAAACCTGTTAGACAAAATTTCACTGACTTGTTATATCTTTAGTTAAATTGCTTCTGACCTTTTTAAGAAGCATTATTTTACCACAGGCAGTTCATACATTATTAAAAAAAACCCCAAGTTTATTACTCTGGTCAGGTTGACTTGCTTCTCCATCAAGATTACCATTTTTGCTGGTTTCATTTAACAGAAACAGTTTTTGTGATGCCTTCCCCACTGTTATTTTCAGCACTTTCACTGGAATTTTAGAGATTCAAAAGAAACGCTACCACTAAAATTTCCCTCAATATAGTTTTAAATCCCTTTGTAATTTATTAATACGAACCATTTACTTCAGTGATCTCTCAGTATACTGCTTTAGCAGATCTGTGATGCATGAGGGCACAGAGCAGTTAAAACTGTCATATTTCCACTAAAAAATTCCTAAGTTTCTGATGCCAGTACTTCCTTGAGGACACACAGGAGTTATTCTGTGATTTTTCCCAGAAGATTTGTTTCCCCCCTATTTTGCTATTTTCACATTTTATTTCCAAATAGTGAGAGCTATCTGTTTACTCCGTATCACCTGTTATGCACATAGCATCCCTTATTCTGAAAATAGTTTGAGTTACCTTGCTCTTCCTTATCAAAGATACACTTGGTTTGTATCTTCTGCCTTTCATTGAATGTGTTTCTCTAATTATTAGCATTTCTGTTAGGCCAAAACATTCCCTTATTATCTGCCTGTAAGACACTTTGGCTAGAACATCTGTAAATCATGAATGCGGGGTATGTAACCGACTCCTCAATCACTTATTCTAAGCAAGCCCTTGTCTACTCCATTGTACCACTCTTGTTTCCTCAGAAAACAGACTTTAGTATTATAGCATAGCAGCAAATTTCACAAAAAAAAAAAAAAATCCGTGGAAAAGTAATACCATATATAGAGATTAAGGCAGTACTATCTGACATATGTAGCTCTGGGTACCCATTATAGCCACACCTTATGCTATGTAAACAAAAATATTATACAGCATACCCTCATTAGTCACAGCTATACCATTTTTTACTACAGTCACACCTAAAAAGCTGCTATCAAAACAAAAGGTGAAAAGTTTTTGTGCAAGATGCTGCACTCAGTTACTACCACGAGTAAACTTTCAAAAAGATTACAAACATGTACTGAATACACTAAAATAAAGAGGGAATTGAGTCCTACCACAACTTCACTCACTTTCAAAGCCAAAAGCAGCTTTGCAGTTATCAAAGTACATTTTTCTGTTCTTTACCTGGTTCCTATTTTAATCTCAAAAAATAAAATGAAAGGCCTAATTTTACAACTGCAACTGATAACAGAGTTGTTTTGAAATAATGTATGTACATTTTGAAAATTACAGCTCAAAATTTATAGACAGAAACCACTTAAAACTAGTTCTCAGCACAAACAGCTTAAATGGAAAAAAAAATCCACAAGGTAAGATGCTTGAGAGGAGCTCGTACTGCAGAATAAATCCTGCCTAACAGGACAGGACAGATGTATTTGGGACCCATGCTACTAGAATTATTTGTATCAGACCTTAAAGTATTTTACTCTAGGCTGTAAAGCCATGCCTTCCTATGGCAAGCACTTGCCTCTGAACCTGGTCATTAGCTCAAAGAAAGGCAAGTTCCTTATCCATAATTATGTTCCTTAAGTTTATTTAGACAGGCTTCTTGCTATTAGCACACAGCTCCCTAGTATCTGCTGGCTGAGATTCCTGAACTTCTAATGTTCTCCTGACATCAATTAGCTACTTCAGTAGAGTTCTCTGGTACTGCACAACCTACAACTGTTTAGAAGATGGTCCTATTAAGCAATGACAAAATGTAACAAAATGCCTCACTGTGAAGGTAACAGTACCAAGTGGCAGCCTCCGTTTGTGGAGAGTAAGACAGCTATAGATTAATACAAGTAAGATCAAAGGCTGAAACACTGACACTGAAAGCAGATCTTAACCAATAAAAGACAAGGACCATAGAATCATAGAATCATAG
>NW_010274392.1:3068-20335 GCF_000690775.1 Eurypyga helias | reverse complement strand
TTCTAAATAATTTTTCCTGTAATTCCCTGAGTCCTAGCCAACACTGAATACTCAGTGCCTGAGCACAAATCTGATGAAGATTCATAAATACTTGCATGAGGGTTCAGATGAATGAACTATCCACCAACCTTGTAAACATTTGTCAAGCTTCATTCCAAATACAACGGTGTCAGCTTTACCAGACACGTATAGGAACAGGTAAAGCAAAAGTCAGAGAAAGTGGCACCTAAAGGAAAGTTTACACTTTCATGTTTTTTACAGGTTTGAATATAAGAAGATATTTTCCTTTCAAAGCCAGACTGATATTATTTTTAATGTGAATTGCCTCTAGAGTTCAGCTGACCCTGCAGACCCTTTCAAAATACTGGTCTATTAAAGAACCAAGAAAAGCCACTATTGTTCATCAGTCCCTCTAAAAATGTTGTCTGCCTCTTAAGACCTTGGACTCAGTGATCCAGAGCTGGAGCTCCTGTTTTGCCCTAATGGGGTGGTGTCTGTGTGACCCTCTAGGAATGCTGGGAAGATGAATACGCAGATTTCAAAACAGCTATACATTAAAACTTGAATTAGAAAAGGGTGGTAGACAGTAAGAAATATGTCTATTAAATACTTACTAGAACAACTCTAGGGAGCTTACATAAAATCAGACACTGCTTTTGTTAATCACCTGTTAAATCCTTTCTTTAGTTTGTTGATATCCACAAGTCCACACTGATATGTATTTTTAGATATTGATTTGTTTCAGATATGAGACCAAATAATGAACAATCTCCAAGGTTTACATTCATCTCGACTCCAGTTTGGATTGCCAACTTGACTGTTTTTAAGAGAAGAACATTTGAGACCCCTGGAATGCCACTCCCAGTGGAAAATCTTGCATCACAGACATTTAAAATGGTATCTGCAACAGGCTTGAAAAAGACCTCAGACAACAACAGTCCTCCCCCCGTTATGCAGTGCACAAATAATGACTCCACTGGTTTACTTCTATTTCTGTCTCCCACAGCTTAATGACTGTGGTCCCAATGCCCCTGCTGCTCTAATTCGTGTGTACTTTTTTGTTTTGGTGGGTTTTTTTTTTTTTGGTGTTGCTGGGAGCAGAGAGGAAGGATGCAGTAGTTAATGGCAGGTATAATGTTGTGGTCATTACAGAATCAGATGTCACTTTGACATTTTTCTGCCTTACTTGGCGCCTTTGTGTCAACTGCCTTCATAAACCCAAGGGGCAAGACTTGCTTCATTAGTGTAAAGGGAACTTCAGGTATATAATTAGCAGGTGCTATGTTGGCCTGGTAACCACTGAAGTACTAAATTAAGAATCAGCAGAAAATCAAATTACTCAGATGCATAATCGTTACAAAGATCGCTTTTCTCACCTGTCAATTGCAATCTGCTCCACTGGCAAAACCAAAGTTTGCTGGCAGAAGAATGCAACCCTTGCTGTTCGCTCCTGTTAGATGACATTACAGGAATTTATCAAAAAGGGAATAATAAAAGAAGAGTCTGCCCCTTGTTGTTTCTTTTCCTGTCACTCCAGTGCATGTATTAGTACTAATATATTAGTAGCAATGTACTAGTTCCAGTTCTCAAGAACACATTTGTGCTTTGCTATTTTAGTTACCTGTTGACACTCACATGCTCTGGTTATTTGCTGCATAACAGTGTTGGCAGTAGGAATTGGGTACTGCTCAGCCTGACAAGATTATTGAGATCAACACTTCCGTATTTATTTAAATATCCTTCATCAATGACAGCACTAGGATTGTCAGATTTTTCTGCAACGAGGACTGTTTGTGAAAAATGTGGCATTCTGTCCCACCTTGATTTCTGGGTGTTACCTGAAGAAAGTAAGACCTGCAGGCAAAGCATGCAGCTAGTGTGCTGGACTTGGCTGGGATGTACTATGCTTTTTCTCTTTACATTGAGGTTTACCCCATTTTTCAATAATTTCAGTGCATCGTATCAATGCTCATGCAAACATTGGCATCTGAAAATAGACTAGTCAAACTGTCAATGAAGAGTGTCACAAATAATTGTCAGCTAATGGGATTCTGATGCTGGGCTATTTGCTGATGTGCACACAGTAGTAATGACTGCAGGTGATACAGAGTACAAGCCAAATGACATTCATTTCCAATGAAACAAGGCTTGACAAGTCCACTCCATGACTTGTGCTGGCAGCAGAAAGCTCATCTCTGCATTTTCAAAGACTGACTGTTCCCGTTGTCCTATTCTTGGGATGTAATGCTTGTTAACAATCAATGTTTTCTTCCTTCTGGAGGGGAGAGAAGATAAGATTAAAATTAAACTCAGATTTAAGTAAACAGTCTTGGAATGTGAACTCGATTGCACCAACCCATAGTGTGAATGCTTTGATGTGATGTCCTGTAGTTCTGGCAGTAATTTCCTGGGAAATGAAGGAAGGACATGGAATAGGCTCAGATAGCAGATACATATACCTAACATTGAAAAGAGTCTCAAATACTCTTGTTCAACTAATTACACCTTGTTAAAATGGCATTCCATCTTCTTACATGACAAAGATGTGCAAAATCCTAATAATGAGTTTAGTACAGACAACTCCGTGTATATACGCAGATGAATTCTGTGTATATAGAGCAATGAGTGTACACACACAAGGTAAAGTTCTCCGTTTCATGTGTTTTCTTGTTCAAAACTCACAGGGGGGACAACAAAACCACTGCAATTTTAGTGAAAATTTCCCTGTGGATATTATTTTCTACAGTAAGTAATGTCTACATGAGCATCTGCACAACAGTCAATAACCTTTCGACAAAGGACAGGAGAAGTAGTGAGGCACTGGAAGATGGCTGTAGCACTGCAGCTGCCTGGATTCAGACTGGAGAGTCTGCACTAATTACTTGGCTGTCAAAGTTTTTCCCTTCATTCCCTGAGGTCTGGCCGTGCTGAATTGTGCTTAGAAGTTTGTACAAGTTGCATGCAGTTTGAGAAAATGTTGTTGTTTCTAGCAGCTCAAGAGACCAAGCAAAGCAAAATGTCCCTTTTAAATAACTCTTTTACACAGGTCATGAGGTTTTCCATAGGACGACTGTGCCTGGCAGCAAAGTTGGCTTTAGAGCTGAAGGAAAAGCATTTGTGATCTGCAGGATACAAATCCCTTATGAGTTTGGAACTGGAGAGAAACTAATTTCTGTAATTCAAGAGGCGATTGTTACATTAGGCTATGGAAACGAGGGCTACAGAATCTCTTAGATGGCATTTGCAATGAAATAAAGGAGTCTACTTGTTAAAAAAAACCCACTATTGGTAGACTGCCTTCTATATATAGATACGAAATATGATGCTTAATGAACATGAATCTTAATTTTTTGGTGTAGTGAGACTTTCTTTTCTTTGGCCTTTGAAGGAAAAATACTTTCATTAGATCAAAGCTGTAGAAAGCATCTCTAAAAAGGAAGTGTTCGTCCTCTGTGTAGTAAAGGATAATTTTTAAAGTTACAGTATGCATCTCTGTAAAAAACCACGCCAGTTTAGCAACTGAGCTCTCCCATTTTTCCTACTGGGGAAAATACTTTTGACTATCTTCCCATACTCCTTGTGGATATGCTGTTAACTTCTTTATGGCCAAGGACCAACAAAGTGATATCTTTTTTTCTTCCTGCATACCACGGAATGATGGGAAGTTTGCAGTTAGGAACTAAGGGTGCTATATTCAGTTGTTGCCTTTCTGTACAGTATGTATGGTTAAGGCCTATCTCCTTTAACATCAGTGTGAATGCAACCATTGGCATGGATGAAGCTCTGTAGACACAGATAAAACTCTACAATGCTCTGATTTCACCACTGCTACTTACTTGTCCCATTTTTGGGGACATCCACTTTGTCGTCTTGGTATTTGTTTGTCCAGATCTATTCTGCATCTTTTTTGTGCTAGTGAAACGTATCATCATCACTTTAAACGGCTGTCAGTTGTATAATGTCACCTACAAAAGCTAAGAGGATTAAATCTCAAATTGTTTAGCATTCTTAACATGCAGTTTAAGAAAAAAGGTGAAGAAAATCTCTGGTCATTCAAGATCTTGGCTTGCTCTGAATTCTTCCTCAATCCAATTCTTTCAGTTCCATTGAAAATTATCACACAACTTTGTTAAAGAAGATTTTTGTTCACTGTGTAAGACTTGGAATTCTTTGCAGACTTGCACAATGATGGGCTCCTTTAAACATCTAGTTATGTGGTTCAAGTACACTTTCATCAGGTAGCTCATCGCGTGGTTTTGAGTTGTGTCTTAATGCAATCTAGTGTAGGTTCCTTTGGAAGCATAAGCCACTAGTGTGTTACGAGTGATGATAACAGCTGGCTCTTGTGTCTTCAATGAAGATCAAGGGGAAAATCTGACTGCAGAAGCAAGAAGAGGTTTAAAAAAACTCAAAACACTCCAAAAGCTTCATTCAAATTGATAAATGAAATAAGATTGGAAAAGACTTTTTAGTGCCAAAATGATAATTTTTAGTATTTGAATCAATGCTTGACAGGGATAGTGGCAACTAATGTTGCCGTTAAAATTCAAGGCTTTTGTTTTTTTGGTTTGGGTTTTTTTCAAGAAAAAAGGGATGAGGACATTGTGGTGCCTTTTATGAATACAAAGAAAATGCAACTCATATTGGCTGAGTAGAGTGTTGAGAACAAGGCCAAAGCATCACCTTTAATGGAAACAAAGAATTTCTGTATGAGGCCATTATATGTTAGTTTATAAACTGAATGCCCCATATGCACACAACAAGACCAGAAAATCTATTTTGTTTCTTTGCTATTTAAATATAAAGGAATAATTTCTTCAGTGTTACCCACTGTGTCAGGAAGTTATTATATTAGAAATAAAAGACATTTAGACTTGAATCCATCTTGTTGTTACTAATAGTGCATGTTGCTTTAAATGTATTTGCTGCTATGCTGCAGTTTGATCCAGAAATGATTTTACAGCTCCGTATTATATATGAATGAAAGAACTGTTTGCAGTGCATAGCCTTAAATTGACTCTCCAGGTACCAAAGTACTAAGAGAACAAAGCACTGATATTTCCTTGGTTTACAGTTTTCCATGCTTACTTCATTTATAAAATTCTGAAAATATAGATTGCTTTGGTTTTGTTTCGTTTTAATATACTCTACAGAGAGTCTTAAAACACCCAAAACTAAAACCAGAGAAATGGTATCATGTGCAACCACTCTGGCCTCTATGGGTTGTCTGCATTTTGGATCCACATGACAGATTATGCAATCTTAATTTCATTATAACAAAAAGACTCATCTTTTTCAGTATCTTGCATTTTCATGGCACTTCTCACACTGGAAAGAAAAGTTGTGTGAGATTCAGGTAATTCTAGTCTAGTACAAGGCAAACTGTAGTCAAGGTGAGCTGCAACTTCCTCACGCATGACAAATCTGTGACTCAAAAAACATTGTTTCCATTAACATTGATGAAATCGTCCGCATCACAGTACCGTATTGAACAACTGTGACAACAGAGATGTTGTCCAAAGCAAAGACTCGCTTGCTCAGGAGAAGAGGTACAAAGTTCATGTTTTTCCATTCCTGTGAAACAATTGTATTGACAAATTTCATTTAGATGATGGGGAGAGAGTCGTTTTTATTTTTGGAAACCTTGCTTTAGTGAAAACTGGTTTTAAACATTAAAAAAAAGTACACAAAATATCCAACAACCCCTACACCAAGTGTGAAAATAGAGAAACATCCCAGTTTTAGTAAACCAGTCTCCTTTAAAAAACAGCTGGAAAGGCAATAAATAAAAATGAATTGCAATCAAACTCCTTAATATCCATTTCCACTGTAATGAAACTTGATTTCTTTTTTCTGAACTGTAGTAGAGTAAAACTAAAATTAATGCTCAGCCAGCATGTGAATTGAATGCTACTTGTAATTACAGCACCTCAGTAATGCAGTAGGACATTGCACATGACTGATTTTTGGATTTTTATATTGGAATTACTCATCAAAAAATGTGTTGAAGAAAACGCTATGGCTGCCTCAGGCACGATGTGCTCTTGAGAGTAGTCAGGCTCCTATTCAGCTCTGATATTGCTTCAGTACATGACTTGGAAGAGTTTTTTGGCCTCTTTATCATTTGATTTCCTGAAAAGAGAAATAAAGAAACTATGTGCTGGAGGATCAGGAGGTAAATCAAGATGTTTTTTCTTAAATTTGGCAGTGCCTAGCAGCCTATGTCTTGCTTCTGGGACCTGTTTTTCAAAGAAGTAACAACATTTGGTCATCTAAGTAGTACTGAGGTGCCTACAGAAGCAGTTAGGTGTTCAGAGAGATGTGGAAAATAACAAAACAGACTGGACACTTCAAATTTTATATCTCTGTGTCAATTACGTGTTTGACCTACTTCTGTAACTTAAAACTGTAATGGACTCTTACGTAATTTTGCAGTTCTGGTCTCAAAACCGTGTTTTAGCAAACTCAAAAAGCATTTATGCAAACTAACTGGGAATATGGAACAAAACACATCATTCTTCTAGTGAAAGTTGTTTCATGGTCATCTCTGACAAACAGTAGCCTGTAAAAATAGCCATGCTGCAAAGCACAGGAACAGCAACTTGACTTAACTGGGAACATCTTTCTTGATAAGAAAATTCACACTTCTTCAAAGAGGGAAAAAGAATTGTTATGGGACTGGCTATAGATTTCTAAGCTTACATGAGGTCACTAGGAATGGAGATGGTAAAGCTCCTTCCAGCTGGTGGGCTGAATCTCTTTCCTACAACTGCCTCCAGAAAATTGCCGGACTGTGAGCTGACTGAGGTAGCACCGAGTGTTCAATGTGCAATATGGATCAATCGTGTCCAGAGAAGGGCGACAAAGCTGGGGAACGTCTGGAGAACAAGTCTGATGAGTGTCTGAGGGAGCTGGGGGTGTTTAGCGTGAATGGGAGGAGGCTGAGGGGAGACCTGATCACTCTCTACAGCCCCCTGAAAGGAGAGTGTAGGGAGGTGGGTGCTGGCCTGTTCTCCCGGGTAACTGGTGGAGGGACCAGAGGAAACGGCCTCAAACTGCCCAGGGGAGGTTTAGATTAGATATTAGGAAAAACTGCTTCACTGAAAGAGTGGTCAGGCATTGGAACAGGCTGCCCAGGGAAGTGGTGGAGTCACCATCCCTGGAGGTGTTCAAGGAATGTGTAGATGTGGTGCTTGAAGACATGGTCTAGTGGGTATGGTGGTGTTGGGTTGATGGTTGGACGGGATGATCTTACAGATCTTTTTCAACCTTAGTGATTCTGTGAATATGCAGATATTTGTGGATGATATTCCATGTTGGAGAGGGGAAGGTTATTTGTAATGGTAGATAAGCATATTTTCTGCTTTTCATTTCTTGAAATGAAATTAATGATTTTTTAAATTTCATTATATGAAAACAAGAATGAAATGTCTTTTTTACTTTCTCTTCCTCAAATAATGTCAGACTCAAAACCCAAATGATCCTGCCCCCCCCTTAACAGCCTTAATGATCTGCTACCAAGGTGGGATAGATCCCCAGTGTTAAAACCCCGTTAACTTTTCAAAACTCTTTGTTTTGATGTCACTCAGTTTCTGATTGGTCAAGTTGGAATAACTGAAAAGAGCACAGCTTTTAAAGGGTTGCCTGCAGAGTGGGGTTTTTTTCTAGAAAATTAAATCCTTTAATTAATTAATTAAATCCTTAATTCCTTGAGTCCTTTATTTGGCCATACCTCTACCATCTTTTGAAAATTGTGATCTATAGCCACCTCTCATATTTGCAATCCTCAATATCTAATGAAAATTTTTGCCACCACCAGTCATATAAAATTCAGTGGTGATGTTTGACTGTGGAAGTATTTAAGGCTTTCTTCTGAAACAGCTTGCAAAGGCATATGCAATGAAGTCACACATATAATTTAATGATTTTCCTCAGAGCTTGCCTGTAGAATAGATTTGAAAAGAGATTTTAAAAAATTGTACTTAACATAGCTTCCAGTAAAAATTTTGGTGGAATTTTGTGTCTTGAAATCCCAAACCAAACATTTCAAAGGACTGTATCTAGGGTTTCTCATGGAAATGAAGATGTTGTGGGATGCTTTGCTGAGCAAAATAAAGGGAAGGGTTTTTTTCAGATGATGGCTTACAGGAGAGACAAGGATAGAATTATAACTGTAATCACAAAGTGAAATAGACAGTCATTTCTTTTTTAGGATTTTCTTTTTTACGATTCTGTGTAGACCACTGATACTAATAAACCAAGTACTGTACAAAATATGTAATTTTTTATCAGATATCAATCTGGAGAGTGTATCCACTGCAAGCATGTAAGACACTTCCTTTTCTAATCTAGCAAAAAATTTGCCTCAACAAGCAGAATAAATGTGGCCTGTCTTTCAAACCTGTCTCAGCACAGACTCCTCAGGGTTTCTCATAGACATACGCAAACGGTTTTGCACAGACAATTGTTAAATTGTCACTGCGTTTGGCACACTTGTTTTCTCTCCTCATAACTACTTTAATGAGATCAAGTCACAGTATTCAGGGAATGTTTTGAAGGATTTAGTCTACTGACAATATTTTGGCTCATTTACAGAACTCAAAGATAGTTCTGAATATGAGGAAGTTTATGGGTGCTCAGGGTAAGAGATGTGGTGACGCCCAACTCTGTATGCTTCTGAAAATAAAACATAAATGTACCGCTTCATGAAGACTGCTGTATAATTGCCTTTTTTTCAAGTCAGGTATTTCTCACTCCACTAATTATGCACTAATTATAAATTGGTTTCTTCTGTGGCTTGAGTACGTAGGACTTATGCTAAGACAGCTCAGTAAAAATTAAGGTCTTATCAGCGAAACAGAAGTTGTCTGTAACACATACTCAGAGAAATGAGGTGACTTTGGCTGAAGACTGTTAAAGAAAAACAAGAAAGAAATTGTGGCTTGTGTTGATGGCATTAATTTACACGCTAAAATACAGAGTATTAGCTGATACCCATTTTCAGCAGAAACATATAGATTTTAAAGCACATATAATTTTTCTGTCTTTAGTGGAAATAGCTCACATCAAATTGCTATTCTCCCTGTGTCACTACTTGTAGGGAATGAAGTAGAACTTAACCTGTTAGAAATAATTTCAGCTGTTGTGCTCCAGTACTTATCTGAATTCACCAAAATGCAATAATCTGTATCATTCTTGAAAATTACTTTTCTAAATCTGCTTCAATGTAAAATAAACTAGTTGTGTTGGACATACAGCATTGAGTGTTTAGGAATGCAGCAAACACCACTACTGGAATAGTTGATTCCCAGATGTTCAAATTATTCCTTGAAAAACCTATGAAATGATGTAAAAAAAAGAAAAAAATATTCAAGTACATGACTTTCAAAGTTCAGTCTCATGCTCCATTTTTTGACAGCTATAAACACTCACAAGGCGTCCATCTCCTCTATTATAGATGTGATACTGTGCCATCTTGTCAGTCTTGAGTAAATTTTAACAGGAAGTGAGAAAAACAGAGAAATTAAAATGCCATCCTCACTGGAGGTGAATGGCAAACCTCCAGCTGACTGCAATAGAAATGGAAAGTTTAGAGAGTTTCTGCAGAAGGCACAGAATCTAGTGATGCTGTTGGGGTGGCTGCTAGTGTTTCTTGGAAACGTGGGAGTCATCGCCTTTTTTTCTTGTTCGTCGCCACTCCACTTTATATTTCTTTCTTCAGAGGTGACCAGATTACCTTAGTCCCTTTACATGTATTCCTACTGCTTGGATAAAAACTTATGCTTTGAACTTCCCCAACAGTAGAGGCTTACTTCCATGGTCTTTTTAGATATGTGATACTCTAAGTAGCCAAAGCATAGGAAAGAATAAATGTTGTGTTTCTATACTGCTGCAGTTCCTTTAAGTAGTACCTGTCAGACCTAAGGAACTGCATCTTCTGAAACCACAATAATTTCCTTTACTCTTGGTAAGATTGCAGGTTATGTGTTAAGTGTGAAAGGAAAGCATGGTAAGCAGCAATATATTTTAACTTTTACTTTTGCTGCTGATCTTTACCTTTTTCTTATCCCATAGTTCCATATGCAGTTTCAGTCTTCCCTCAAATTACTCCAAGGGAAACAAGTGTGGAGGATAAATCCCTCATTCTGCTCTGTAACCATAGACCTGATCAATTCCTATTCAAAAGCTGCAATAGCCTTTGTTTGAAATGATATGTTGTCTTACAAATACATGCTCAAAACTATGGTCTAACCGAGCATTTTTTAAGGTATTGCCATTATGTAATACCACAGATTGTAACTTACACAAATGTTTTGGATAATAAAATTTTCTCCCTACACTGTAGGGATGAGTAGCATAACTGCAGTATCACTTTTTCCATTATCAATAAGATCTTGCTGTAAATGAAAGCTGCTGCATTGGTAATCCAGGTTTTAAGGGAAAGTACACAGCTTCTTTTGAGACTCCTAACTATAACCAAAACCAAGAGCACATACCCTAAAACGGGTAACATCTTACTGTCATAATAAGAGAAAAAAGGTTACAGCCAGAATTAAGTACCTTTCCTAAGTACATTTTAAAAAGTGCCACTTTTCCAGATTATTGAGGTGGGCCACAAATTTTTGGAAAATGTCTTGTTTACATAAAGGGAGAGAGACTAAATTATCATCCAAGCTCGGTCCTTTAAGAGTGCTATCCCCAAAGTCTGGATGAATAATAGGTTGTTTTTATGATGGAGGCGATAGAAAGTGAGTGTTTTAGGCTATAGTGTATTGCTCTTGTAGCTTACAAAGAAAGTTAATTATGAGATGACTTTACCAAATTGAGAATAAATCTTATTACTGTTACACAGGAAATATAATCCTGTATAATATGCTTAATCTACACTTAATATTAATTTTGGAAACTGAGAGAGGACATATAATTTGATACTAACCAATTAAGATTTTAAATGAGATAAATTATTATAATTATGTGAAAACCTACTTAAACATTTCCTGAACACGTCAAAGTTTGTATCATATAAATGCAGAAAAATCCTTGAGTCACTGAGGCAAGTAGTGATTTCACATGCCATAAACTATTGCACACTGTATGTGTTTTGGATATGGAGTCATAGAACCATAGAATGGTTCCTCAATTAAATTATGACATCAAAGACATTATTCAGAGCAAAAGAATTTCCCCATTAACCTTAAGTTGCTGATAGGTAACAGTAAATTTTGCTTTGCAGTGAAACATTTGTGGAAATTTTTGACAATAGAAGATAGTGTAAACAGCCTATTGTTCTATTTAAAACAGGTCATATAATGATAAATAATTTTTGACAATAGAAGATAGTGTAAGCAGCCTATTGTTCTATTTAAAATAGGTCATATAATGATAAATGGCGTTTAAAAGTTCTTCTTTCCTTTTTGAAAGAAAACCAGCTTGACTAGACGAGAAAAGTAATAGAAGTTAGTTATTAGCTGGTTGTGATTTTACAGTAAATTCAAATTAGCAAACCACTTTCTTTTCTCCCAAGGCGAGTCCGTTTTGTCCAGATGTGAGCACCGATGATGGAAAATACTGTAGGATGAGCCTCTGTGATGCTGCTCATCATGCCAAGGAAAGGGTTCCTAATCACTTCACCTCAACTTCTCACCTTTGGGACATCAGTCTCTGATTTTCAAAGAATGATGCTCACCACAGAGCTGGGTTCCATAGGTTCATTTCTTCCCTTTTTTTGACGTTAGGTTTCCTCTCTGAGAATAGCAGATGTAATTTCTTCTTCTGAGACCTGGTGATCTAGCTGTACTCCACCTTCGTCTTCAGAGATCACACTGCTCATACTGAAGGAGGAAAATACATGTGAGGATGCTCTCCCAGACACTGATTGCTTCTGGAGACATAATAGACGGCAGCTGCTGAGAGTAGTATGACAGAGAGCTTCAAATGATAACCTTCTCTCTTCTCAGATCAACAGGGAAAATGTTAAATGCTGATATTTTATATTAGCATTTTTGGAAACCCTACTTCTGAAATGACCTCAGGAATAATCATAGAATCATAGAATGGTTAGGGTTGGAAGGGACCTTAAAGATCATCTAGTTCCAACCCCCCTGCCATGGGCAGGGACACCTTCCACTAGATCAGGTTGCTAAGACCTGAATAAGAATGAAAACTGAAATAAGTATGGACTTCTTTTGCAGTGATTTATTAATATTCATTTGAAACAACTAGTCAATGCCTGCCCTTTAAACTCCCACCACTGTGAGATATTTTACTTGAGTCTCTAGTCTGTTTTGGTTCATGCAAAGTGAAATGGTACTAAGTCTGTTTATTTGTTTTTGCCTGGTTTGTTTAGTTTCTTCCATTGATCTGCCTGTAAAATATGGAGCCTGAAGAAGAGCCATCCTATTGTATTTTCAGTGTTATCACTGACACTTCTTTTGCTAATCTTGATGTGGATAATCCCACTAGCACAGCAAAATTACTATTATCAGTGCAGGGTTTTTGAACTGAAGTCTGACACATTAATTATACTTGATAAATGGTCTGGTCTAAAGATAAGATTTTCAACGATGGTATCCAGCAAGCCATGTACAAATAACAAAGACAGTAAGTTAAACCATGATTATAACCAAAACTTTACGGTGTTCCCCTCAGCCTAGCATCTCAGTGTGTTCTGACAAGCAAAGATGTACAGCAAAAAAACCCCTCTGATTCAGAAATCAAAGATATACTCTTGCTTTCGATCTGCTCTGTGTAGTTTTTCTTTTAGCTACCTAATAGATATTTATTAATATTTTAAAAGCTGCTTTTGTGTTTTCCTATCACCCCTCTATTTTGGTGTATGTCTTGAATAGAAAGGCACAGGAGTGGTTCCTAATATATTCATAATAAATACGCTATTAATGATATTGTGGAAAACAAAGGATATAACCGTATAGTTACCGTAGCAGCAGGACACTATTTCTATCAGTTATAATATACTGTTTGTTCTATTATATAAAGTTCTTTTGAGTAGATACTTCATTTTTGGGGGTTAGGGTTTTTTTGCTGCTTCAGAATTCACACTTACTCTCTTGGCCTTTACCTTGAGAGAGAGACAAAGGTAGATATTTACTTGCCTCCTGTAGTTCGCTGTTGTTAATGTAGAAAAATCATATGATTTTGGACTTATTGCTATAAAATATAAAGTGTTCACAGGGCAGGTGTATCCTCTGCCAGTTAGGTTAAAATAATGTAAAAGCTCCTATGCAATTGTCCCAGCCTAGATTACTTGAGAAGAACATGGCAAATACTCTTTCATTGAAATGATGGCTGTGTGGCTGCAATGTATACATTTTTCCTGGTGATGGCAGACATAACAATATTCTTCTCTTATTGCAGACTTTTTGACGCAGTGCTGTGTAAAGCACCATCAGATCCCAGGGATTCCCTATGTTGCATGTTTTCTGAATCACAGAAAAACATATCTCAAAATATCTTTAATATAAACCAGTTTCTTAGTGAGAAGAGGGCTGGGACCTGTCCCTGTCTTTAAATAAGTATGAGTGTCATCTGGCATGAATTTTCTGCTCATCTGCTAATTCAGTAAACTTACTTGATGAGCCAAGAGGAAGTTTGTCAGTACATGGCAATATCCACAAGAGCAGCTCATCACCTGAAACCCCCCCAAACGCATGCACCTCAGCTGGGGGACAAAGTGCGTTCTCTTTCCCATGTGGGGCCTGGCCTGGGTGCTGTTTAGCCTGGGCTCATCGTCCTGCCAGGGACAGAGCACGCTTGCAGAGGTGGAAGGTGTTTCCAGGCTGAGTGTGCTCTTTGCGATGCTGCTTGCATGAAGGGGTGATTTTGCCTAGTGTAACACACCGATTCCTGCCCTGTGTATGCGCAGCCCCTGCACTGCGGTGCTGCAGTTGTATTTGATGTTTTTCGGAGACTTTTATCTTATGTTTGCGCGCAGCCCCTGCACTGCGGTGCTGCGGTTGTATTTGATGTTTTTCGGACTTATGTTTGCTTAAGGCCAAACATCTTCTTTCATCCTATGTTTGGATACCCTGTACTCTTTTGTAATGAGAAGTGATACCACTTGAGGTGAGCTGTGCTAGGATGTGGTTGCTGTCTGCATAGTCACTGTACGTAGTCTGTAGTGAGTAACCCTGGCAAATATGTGTATGTCTCCTCAATCTCTTAGATTATTTCATGAGAGTTTGCTTAAACTGCCCTCATCTCTACAAAAACGCTGTGTTTGTCTGTCTAAGGATGGTTTTGTTGCCTCTTTTGGCATGGCAAAGATACTACATTGTACCTAGTCAGACAGGGCAAACAGGACTTGCACGGGTGCAGAAAGAGGCTGCTCAATCTGCCAGTGAGCCAGGGTGGTTTTGTCACACAGCTCTTACCTTCCACTGCCTTATCCATAAGCTCTGTTGTAAATATTTTTATGTCTTCTAAATAGCAGTGTTTGAGGAGAAGCATGCAAGAATGGGTCAGGCTGAAGGTCTTGACACCCATGAGCCTGTCTTGCAGGCTAATGAGCCAATGCATAGAATGACAGGATGGTTTGGGTTGGAAGGGACCTTAAAGCCCATCTGGTTCCAACCCCCTGCCATGGGCAGGGACACCTTCCACTAGACCAGGTTTCTCAAAGCCACATCCAGCCTGGCCTTGAAGACATCCAGGGATGGGGCATCCACAGCTTCTCTGGGCAACCTGTTCCAGTGCCTCCCCACCCTCTCTGTGAAGAATTTCTTCCTGATATCTAATCTAAACCTCCCTGATTTCAATTTGTACCCATTACCTCTTGTCCTATCACTACAGGTTCTTGTAAAAAGTCCTCTCCCAGCACCCTTGTAGGCCCCCTTCAGATACTGGAAAGCTGCAATGAGGTCTCCTCGGAGCCTCCTCTTCTCCAGGCTGAACAAGCCCAACTCTTGCAGCCTTTCGTCATAGGAGAGGTGCTCCAGCCCTCTGATCATCTTTGTGGCCCTCCTCTGCATGTGTAGGATGTTTGAGGCACACAAATATGCACACAAGAGTACGTATAGGTGAGGTTTCCTACTTGCATTGCTTTTTTTTTTTTTTTTTTTTTTTTTTTTTTTTTAGTTTGAACATTTATGGGGTTTTTTGAGTTCTATCTCACAAAAAGGGAGTCTGGCAAAAACACCAGGAGGCCTGTGTGGAACAGCAAGGAGCACCTGGACAAACTCAAACACAAAAGGGAAGTCCACAGAGGGTAGGAGCAAGGAGAGGTAATCTGGGAGGAATACAGAGAAATTGTCCAAGCAGTCAGGGATCAGGATATGAAAGCTAAAGCCCTGATAGAATTCAACCTGCCCAGGGACATCAAGGGCAACAAGAATAGCTCCTATGGGTACATCAGTGACAAAAGGAAGACTAGGGAAAATGAGGGCACTCTCCAGAAGGAAATAGGTTAGCCAGGCTATGAAGAAGACTGAGGTACTCAATGCTTTTTTTGCCTCAGTCTTCACTGGCAAGAGCTCAAGCCACAAAGCCCAGGTCACAAAAGGCAAAGGTAGGGACTGGGAGAATGAAGAACCACCTGCTGTAGGACAAGACCAAGTTTGAGACCATCTAAGGAACCTGAAGGTGCACAAGTCCATGGGACCTGACGAGATGCATCCATTGGTCCTGAGGGAACTGGCAGATGAAATTGCTAAGCCACTATCTATGATATTTCAGAAGTCATGGCAGTTCGGTGAAGTTCCCACTGAGGGGAAACATAACCCCCATTTTATAAAAGGGAATAAAGGGGAATTATAGGCCAGTCAGATTCATACCCGTGTTTGGCAAGATCATGGAGCAGATCATCTTGTAAACTGTAGTTTACTAATACTGCTAGTATTAGTCAGGAGTTAATTTGCTTCACTGTATCACAGAATCACAAAATGGTCAGGGTTGGAAGGGAACTCTGGAGATCATCTAGTCCAAGACCCCTGCCAAGGCAGATTCGTCTAGAGCAGATTGCACAGGAACACGTCCAGGCCACTTTTGAGTATCTCCAGAGACGGAGACTCCACAGTCTCTCTGGGCAGCCTGTTCCAGTGCTCTGTATTTTCCAGCCTGTTCCAGTAGCTGGTATGAAGCTCTGTTTTGGATTTGCCCTGAAAATAGTACTGATAAGGTATTTTTTAGTTGGTGCTAAGGAGTACTTGCACCAATTCAAGGTCTTTTTCAGCTTCTGATACTGCATCTGTATTCCCAACATTCTCATTTCAAGCAGTGCTGTGGGGGACACAGTTCAGACAACTAACCCCAACTAACCAAAGGAGTATTTCATTTCATAGAACGTCATGCTCAGTACATAAGCCAGGAGTTGGCCAGGGAGCTGTAGTTTCATTGCTATGTTGTTTGTTTGCTTTGTAGCTACCTCATTCATTTGTTGGTGGCTTGGTGGGTCGGTTGGTTTTCTCGGTCATGCTCTCTCTTGTGGGGCTCACTCGGACTCTACTGTGATTGCTCTTGGGCTCTGGCTCTCAAGCGATGTGGCTCTGACTGTCATTACTCAGGACCTGGCTTTGTATCAATCAGTCAGTGGGTGGTGAGCAATTGTATCATCAGTTTTATTTTCATTACATTCTATTAGTAGTATTGTTAATGTTATTAGTATAATTATAATATTCATTTATATTCAATTATTGCATAGTTCTTATCTCAATCCATGAGCTTCCTTGTCTTTTTCTCCAATTCTTCTGCTCTACTGGAGGAGGGAGCGGAGGTGAGTGAGCAGCTGTGTGGTACTTCATTGCTAGCTGAGGTTAAAAAATGACACTGTGATAAGGCACACGAAAGATGAGGACATGATTGATGACAGCCATTGTGGCTTCACTAAAGGCAAATCATGCCTGAAAAATCTGGTGGCCTTCTACTACAGGGTTACGGCATTAATGGATAACAGAAGAGGAACTGATGTAATTTACCTGGACTTGTGCAAAACATTTGACATTGTCCTGCACAATATCCTTGTCTCTAAATTGGAGAGACATAGATTTGATGGCTGGACCACTCAGTGGGTAAGGAACTGGAAGGATGGTGGAACTCAAAAAGTTGTGGTCAACAGATTAGTGCCCAAGTGGAGACTGGTGACCAGCGGTGTTCCTCAGGGGTTGGTACTGGGACCAGTGTTGTTCAACATATTTGTTGGCAACATAGGCCGTGGGACTAAGTGCACCCTCAGCAAGTTTGCTGATGACACGAAGCTGTGTGAAACGGTCAACATGGTGGAGGGAAGGGATGCCATCCAGAGGGACCTGGACAGG
>NW_010274392.1:1199-2876 GCF_000690775.1 Eurypyga helias | reverse complement strand
CTGGCAGCCCAGAAAGCCAACCGTATCCTGGGCTGTATCCAGAGAAGTATGGCCAGCTGGTAAAAGGGAGGTGTTTCTGCCCCTGTACTCTGCTCTGGTGAGTTCCCACCTGCAGTTCTGTGTCCAGATGTGGAACCCACAACATCGGAAGGATATTGACCAGTTGGAGCAAGTCCAGAGGAGGCCACGAAGATGCTCAGAGGGCTGGAGCACCTCTCCTATGATGAAAGGCTGCGAGAATTGGGCTTGTTCAGCCTGGAGAACAGAAGGCTCTGGGGAGACCTTATAGCAGCTTCCAGTGCCTGAAGGGGCTACAAGGAAGCTGGAGGGGGAATTTTTGCAAGGATCTGTAGTGACAGGACAAGGGGTGACGGGTTTAAATTGAAAATGGGGAGGTTTAGATTGGATATCAGGAAGAAGTTCTTCCTGGAGAGGGTGGGGAGGCACTGGGACAGGTTGCCCAGAGAAGCTGTGGATGCCCCATCCCTGGAGGTGTTCAAGGCCAGGCTGAATGAGGCTTGGAGCAACCTGGTCTAGTGGAAGGTGTCCCTGCCCATGGCAGGGGGGTTGGAACTAGATGGGCTTTAAGGTCCCTTCCCACCCTAACCATTCTATGAGTTGATGATTCTATAATTTTTTAATATCTTCTATAATAGATTGACTTATATCTCTAAAAATGAACATCACATAACTTGAAATTGAAACCCAACATGCTTTCAACTCAAAAATGGCAGAACATTGCAGTCTCCCAATCTTTAAAAGACAAAATATCTCAGAAAATATATTAAAAGCAGTATTTACTCTAAGTTCCTATAAGTTTGTATTTTAGAATCAACATGTTAAAAAAACCCCAACTGTGTAATTATGCCACTCTGAGGCCAATGTTGATCAGCTCTACTCGGAGACAACTGCCTTATAGATAACCGTAATGTTTTTATGATGTTCACAATCTCTCCGGTGCCAAAAGTTTGTGTAGTAGACTTCCTGTGAGCATATAAATGGAGCCTAGTTTTTTATTACATTCTGCACTATTAGCATCAAGGACCCATTTGTTCTTTCAATAATGTGATTCTCTCTCTCTGGGATTCATCAAAGGGATTTATCTGTCTAATAAATAAGTCCAGTCTGTCTATACTTTTAACGTTTCCTGATTAAAACAAAGCTGTTTATCTTTCTTAGCTTCAGACATTGTATCTAAACAGGGATTACTTCCCCAGGAATCTCATCCCCGTTGCCAGTCTGCAGCCTGTTTAGACTTTCTTTGGGAATGACTACAGTGAGAGGCATGTGTCTGCCTAAACATATGCAACTAGTTTAGTCAGTCTGAACACAGGAAAAAAACCAGAACAGTCTGTTCTACTGAGTTTTTATGTATGTTAGTGTAATTTATTATTAATCACCATGTAACACAAAACCAGATCTGGTAAGGGGGTGAAGTGTCGAGCAAGATTTGACTATTTCAACACAATTTCTTTTTACCCCTCTTCAAATGGCAATGACAACATTTATACAATGTCATTTTCATTTCTAAATAAACTGCGTAAAAAATACATATAGTGATAAAATAACTTCTCCTTTGGGAAACAGACCTCCACCGTGACAGGGTATAAATTATCCCTCCCCCACCCCAGGGGAAAAAAAAAAAAAAACCAAAACACAATCCACCCAGTGTGCCTT
>NW_010274392.1:0-642 GCF_000690775.1 Eurypyga helias | reverse complement strand
ATCCACAGCTTCTCTGGGCAACCTGTCCCAGTGCCTCCCCACCCTCCCCGGGGAGAATTTCTTCCTGATATCTAATCTAAATCTACCCTCAATTTTTACAATTTTTCTCTACCATGAAGCAAAACTTTGTGTTTTCTGCCTGTACTAATGCGCCAGGATCTTGTTTAGCAACTTTACGTCATCCTTGGGTAGAGGAGGGTACTAAAAGCCTGCCCATCTGTATACATAATACAGGTGACCTGAGCCTGTCCTACTGTTATTAGTTGTCACACTAGTTTGTGCCTGGATTTATCACCACGAAAACCTATCACATTGGCTACATTATGATTCTTGTTCTGCTTTAAGTGATTTTTTGAACCCAACTCATCCAGGTCTGTCCAAGATAAATTAATTACGTTTAATTCCAATGTATTGCAGATGGGCACTCCCAAAACTAGTTTCGGTTGATTAGGAACATAAAGTTTTATAATGGCAAACCTTAAAGTGCCATAGTTTGGAACAGATGGAAATGTAAGATAGTATTACTGTTAATGCAGCACGCAGTTGCTCATTCAATTGAATGGAATCTCATACCATCTTTTTCTGCATTGTCCTCATTATACCGAGTGAAAAAAAATGAGGCCAGTTTAAATTCTTATTATT
>NW_010274391.1:17531-18130 GCF_000690775.1 Eurypyga helias | reverse complement strand
CCCCGCCACTGCCCGAGGAGCTCCGCAGGGTTGTGCTCATCTACCAGGCGGTGCTGGACCTGCTCCGCCAGTACGAAGTGCACCCGGAGATCACCTCCCAGATGTTCGCCTACCTCTTCTTCTTCTCCAACACCCTGCTCTTCAACCAGCTCCTGGACAAGGGTCAGTCCTCCTCAAACACCGAGCCTGGGCTGGGTAACCTGCAGGTGACCGGCCCTTCGGGGGACCCTCCGGTCCATCCCAGTGCCGCCTCGGGGGGTACGGGAGGGAGGGGAGGGGGCTGGAGATGGGCAAGTCCCAGCACTGTTCTGGGGAGGCCAAGCACAGACCCAGCTGCTGGTGGGTTGAACCCCAAGAGTGTCCCACCCTCACCCTCTGCAAGAGCTGTTGAGCTTGAGCAGAGGAGGCTGAGAGCAGTTGGAGGAGCAGCTCATTAATTACTGCAGCCTGCTTTGTAGCTGAGGTGCTCATTAGCCCTCATTAACACAGCAGCCCCATTGCCTGCCAGGCTAGCTCCAGGACCACAGGAGTCACAGCTTTAGGATGCTGGGAACATTAACCTGGATTTGTTTTGCTGCCCTGGAGCAGCTCTATCCCTG
>NW_010274391.1:16861-17432 GCF_000690775.1 Eurypyga helias | reverse complement strand
GAGGGGGGTGAGCGTGGGGGCCAGCGTGCGTCTGCCCCTGGAATGGCTGCGCGGTGCCGGCTTCGAGCAGCTCGCCCACCAGTTCTTCGCCAAACTCACCAGCGTGGCCAACCTGCTGGCCATGCCTGGCTCCCAGCTGGTCCAGGTGAGGGGGTGCTGGGAGGGGCACAGGCAGGGGAGACCCTGCTCAGCATTTGTTTTTTTCCCCACGCAGCATTTGGGGGGGGTCCTTGCAGTGATGTGGCTCTTTTGCAGCCTGTCACCAGCTGCCCCTTCCCGGGGGGCTGGGCCTGTGGGTGGGCAGTACTGAGGAGGTGATGCT
The DNA here is from genome assembly GCF_000690775.1 of Eurypyga helias. NCBI lineage: Eukaryota > Metazoa > Chordata > Aves > Eurypygiformes > Eurypygidae > Eurypyga > Eurypyga helias. The sequence goes on along the minus strand of NW_010274391.1, from coordinate 17,110 downwards.
CAGGCTCACGCCATCTTCTCTGGCCTCTCCTTCGTGAGCCTCTGCCCCTCAGAGAAAGCAGTTCCTCACCTCTGCCGTTCACTCCGCGCTCTCTCCTCACTCAGATGACCTGGCCGTCCTTGCGAGCCGAGTTCCCGGCGCTGACCCCCGCACAGCTCCACCGGGTGCTGAGCCAGTGCCAGGCGGTGATGGACGTGGGCTGCATCCCAGCATGGCAGCCCAGGGAGGAGGACAGCCCCGCCCCATTCC
>NW_010274391.1:15687-16851 GCF_000690775.1 Eurypyga helias | reverse complement strand
CCCCAGCCACATTCCGGCCCGGTGAGCCCCTGGCTTTGCGCTCCGGTCACCTGCAGGCTCCCTCCGAGGGTTTTATGTACAAACCAAACAGGCAATTCCTTTCCTCTCCCTGGGGCTCCTGGAGTAACTGCAGCGATCAAGAGTAACTGCAGCCCTGCGATTCGGGATTGCAAAAGATGCCAAGTGTGCTCAGAAGGGCTTGGAGCCCTTCCCGCATCCCCAAGTGAGCGGTGCTGCTGCCTCACAGCTCCCCGTGTCCCCGATCCCGCCTGGGAGACGGCATGTGGCTGAGAGCCGGGAGGCAGGAGCGGGGTGCAGCCTGGACCAGCACTAGCCTCCCTCCCTCTGCCTTGCAGACGAGATGCTGGAGTCCTTCGACAACCACCCGCCCATCATCCTGCCCAGCGCAGGCTTCAAAGTGGACCTGGAGATGGAGACGTTGGATGACAACATCTACCGGCACCTCCTCTACATCCGCCACTTCCTCTGGAGCCTGCAGAGCAAGAGCCCCCACGCCGGCGAGGGGCCAGGCTCAGCACCCCCAAAGGTAGCCTGTACCCCGTGGAGGGGCTGTTCCTCTCCTGGGTGGGCAGGAGGGTCTCGGATCCCTCTGGAGACCCCCCCAGGCCCAGCACCAAGGGCTTGCTGCCCTCGCCCGCAGCCTGGAGCTGCGGTGATGCCCTCGCGGAGAGCTGCTGGAAGGATTAGTGCTGCTAATCCCCCAGCCTGGGGGGTGCGGGAAGGTGAGCTGGAAGGACAGGCTCGTCCCAGCAATCTCGTTAGCGGGGAGGAGAGATGAAGGGGGGATGTCTGCAGGCAGCGCTCCCCTTCTCCTTGCGTGTTCCCCGTCCTCCCTGCCCTGTACCCTGCCCGCGTAGCTGCGCAGGCTTGCACAAAAGCACTAATTAGCTAATGCTTGTAAAGCATGGGGAGAGCAAGACGTGCTGCGGGTGTTAAGCTCAACGGCTGTTCGTCTCCAGCTCCCCGGGGAGGATGTCCCTCCAGCAGGTCCCCTTCTCCTCTCCAGCCCTGTCCCCATCGACTGCAGCACCCACAGGCAGAGCTACCTCCTCCTGTCACCTGGGACCACATCACCCAGCTCTGGGGCCACAGGAAGGGCCGTGCTTTCCCCGTGTCCCCCTCCACTGAGATCCGCCAGCAGAG
>NW_010274391.1:0-15240 GCF_000690775.1 Eurypyga helias | reverse complement strand
GGCCACAAAACTGGGGTGTGCTGGGAAGCCAAGGCACGTCCTGGCAGTGTCCGAATTGACAAGGGTTCAGCTGGAGCTGGCAGCCATCCCACCTGCAAAGCAGACAGGGTGTGGGGTGCAGGTACGGTGTGAGAAGCACATGCAGGGCGACCCACAGAGCGTTTTTCTCCTTCAGAAAGAGGTGTGCACGACGCCCGATGTCCTGGAGGTGAGCGAGAGCCCGGCTGCCCTGGGGAGCACCGTCACCCAGGAGGACTGCTGCTACTTGGGGGGCTGCGCTGAGCCAGAGGGGAGCCCCCTGCTCTGCCTGGTCACCAACGCCTGCCCCGGCGAGCACCCCGATAGCGAGCCGCAGCTCCAGGAGAAGCTCAAGGAGCTGCAGTTGGGCAGGGGTCCGGCCTCCAAGGCTGGCACAGCACCCACAGACCCATCCTGCCTGCTCACGCCACCTACCACCCCCCTGAACTTCGACTCCGGGAGCCCGGAGTCCCCGCAGGGCACCGGCAAGGGGCTGCAGGAGCCCCGGAGGAACGGGATGAATGGCACCAAAGGCAGCACCCCCGAAGGTACCCAACGGTGACACTGCCCTGCTCTGGGGGTGCAGGATTGGGGCACGAGGGCCCTTGCTGCTGCTCTGCACAGCCCTCCCCGCACACGGGGGAGGTGACAGCACACAGAGCATCTCATCCAGCTCCTGCCCCAGCAGAACAGCAGCCTGGGGCAACCCAAGGCTGGCTTTGATGGGGTTTTGGGGGAGGGAGCTTTCTGGGAGGGGGTTGTGAGGCTGGGTGATGCCAGAGCTGTAAGCCGGTCTCTCCGCTGCCAGGGTGCTCGCCGACCCCCTATGACTTCCCAACGCCGGAGTCTTCCAGCCGCAGCTCTGCCACCGATGACTTCTGCTACGTCTTCGTGGTGGAGCTGGAGAGGGGACCCATCGGGCTGGGGATGGGGCTGATCGACGGCTTGGTGAGTTCGCACCGGTCGCGGGAAAGGGCTGATGCCCCTCCAAAGAGCTGGAGTGGGACATGTGGGACATTTTCATACCCCAAGAAAAGCCAGGAAAGCAGCTAATGGCTTCTCATGGGAGCTAGGCTGCTTCTCCTGGGGACAGTGAGGCACAGAGTGATCTCCAGGGAAGAGCAGATCTCTGCTCCTGGGTTGCTGTGCATTGCACATGAAGTCCATCACATCTGTCCTGCAGCTGGAGAGAGCAAACAGGCTCAGCGCTCCGGTAGATGGAAAATGACTCAGCCAAGGTCGCTCCTCCACCCTTCAGCGGGTGGCAAGGGAAGCGGAGGGGAGCGGGGAGGCTCCAAAGTGCCAGAACTGCTCAACAGCGACAGCACTCGCTGCTCTCCCTGCTCCTGCATAGGGCAGCGTTGCAATCCAGCTTAGTGCAGTGGATCATTTTACCGAGTGGCCTTTCATGGCAGGGCATCAGTCAGTAGGAAACAGGGCATCCCGGAGCTCTTGGGACAGCCATGAGCTAAGAGCTCCCATCCCAAGCCAACTGGAGGTTAACGACGCTTTACTCTTAATTAAACTGAACAGAAAAGGTTGCCCACACCTCTCCTTTCTGTGTGTAGAAGGATGTAAAACTGAAGGTTTGCATTTCCTTCCGGGTGACACCGTCGCCCGCGGGACGAGCCATCCCGTGTCCCGGTGCCTCCAGGGTCCCACCCAGCATCAGGCACCCTGTGAGCCACGGGGGAAGAGTCAGCCCTGCAAACCTGTCGTGTTCCCTTCGCCCTGGCTGGTCGCTCACCACCTTTCCCTGCCAACAGCACACTCCTCTCTGCTCCCCGGGGATCTACATCCGCACCCTGATCGAGGACAGCCCCGCGGCCGCCGACGGCAGGCTCTCCATCGGGGACCGCATCCTGGCCGTCAATGGCACCAGTCTCATCGGGGCAGACTACCAAAGGTGAGTTGCATCCCGCCGGAGGGCCCGGTCTGGTATCAGTGCTGAGAGTCCAGGTTTTCAGCTGTTTTGCAGCAAAGGGCTGAACAGGGTCTCTGAGTGCCCGGTGCTACGGTCCAGACCAACACCACAAAGGATGCTGCGCTACAGGCACACCGCAGGGAGAGTAGCGACCTGCCCAGGACACTGGGAAGGGGGGAAGGCATCTGGGTGGAGGGGTTTGGAACAGCTCGCACCCTGCCCGGCAATCTGAGGCAGAGCCTAGGTGCCCACGCAGCAGAGCAGCTCCGGGCTGCCTTCCCGTGTGGCTACGCGCAGAGAAACAGCCTGTTGTAACACAGAGCAGGCATGGAGCAGCGGGTGTAGGTGTTCGTTTTGCAAGTGTCCATGACCTCGCAGGTTCCTGGGGGGCTGCCAGCCCGTGGGGAGCCAGAATTCACCTCTCTCCCTGTTGCTGCTCTCTGCAGTGCGGTGGACCTCATCCGCTCCGGAGGGAAGAAGCTGCGGTTTCTGGTTGCCAAGTCGGACATGGAAATAGCCAAAAAAATCAGTTCCAGCTCCTCTTCCTCCTAGTCCTCGTGGTACGAGGGTCTTTCTGCAGTAGCTTGCGGGCGCAGCCCTGGTTAAGGCTGACGCCGGGAGCCTGGAGCGCAAGAGGGAGGACCAGGACTCCACAGCTGACCCTCGATTTGCTTTTCGACATCTGGCCCCTGCGCTGCAGTGGGTACGAGGACATGCAAGGGCAGTGCACGCTTCTTCCGCTGTCCTGGCCTGGAGCATCACTCCTGATCCATTGCCTGGCCCCATCTTATGCCCGGTGCCGTCCTTCTCAGGAGCCTTCCTGTTTCTTTGTCCCCTCTGGCAGGGGGCAAGAAGGGGGTGCTGCCCCCACAGGGGCTGTAGGCGGGCTCCTCTGTTCCTCTAGGCTGGCAGCCCTGTGTGATCTTTCACGCTGCAGGCAGAAGGCTTGAAACACCTTTGGGATTTGAAGATGAGCATGTGGGGCAGGCCTGGGCTTCACTGGGGCAGTGGCCACCTGAGGTGCTGGAGAAGGGTGCCTGGCTCTGGGGGTCACGAGGGCAGCACAAGCACCCAGGAGCAGAATCCAAAGCAGGATGTTTTGCTAGGAGTTAAGTTCCCTGGTGCCATACCCTAAGTCCAGTGCCTTTCTGCTGCTGGGCTACAGTCAAGCAGCCCCAGACCTGCTCTGGGATGGGAAGCAGCTACAGCAAAGGGCTAACACCACCAGCAGTTCCCAGGGAGTCCTGGGGGGAGCCCCTTGAGGAAAAGGACTCTTTCGCCCTTGCTCATGCAGCAGGTTTTGGCACCCTGGCAGAAGGTCCCCAGGGCTGGCCCAGCAGCGTGGGGCATTCACAGCAGAGAACGTCCCCACACAGGAGCTCTTGCCCTCTCCAAAAGGCTACAGCCATGTCAGCGCTTCTGCGACTGCCCCCGGTCCCTGCAAACCCGGAGCGGCGGGTTTGCGCCACCCGGGACCCGAGGGAGCCCAGCAGCGCGTCAGACTGGGGTTGCGGCTGACGCTAGCCCAGGCAGACAAACTCTTGGTCCTCTCCCTCCAGCTTTGCGGGGCCGTTGTATGGCTGCCCCATTTCCTGCGTAGCTCAGAGCGTATCGGAAGCGCGTGCTGCTGACATACCGACGGGTGAAGATGGGCCACAAAGCAGGTCAGTCTCGAATGCCCCAAAACCAGCTCCGCTACCCGCTGCCAACAGTGGCGTCAGCAGACCCGAGGTGGCAGCTCCACCACACGGCTCCTGCACACCGGCCTCCTGCCCCCTAAGTCCTCCCTGTGCTTTTAGCGACATTAATGGGATAAACCGACCTGATTTCCACATATAGACAGGCACCGAGACCTAGTTTAGCCAAACCCTACTGAAACAGCCTGCCGCAGAGCCCTGCATCGCGGCCGGCGCTTAGACCAGCGCGGCCGAGGCTCTGGCGGCACGTCAGCTGTTCACGCGGCATCTCACAACAACAGTGCGCTGAGGGCTGTGACGCTAAAAAAGGGATGTTTAACAGGGTTGGCCTTAATTAAACCTCAGATCCATCACTGCTGTAGTTTTGGTTCCTGTGCTTCATCTTGCACTTTGCAGGAGAGAGATGTCAGGATAATCCACGCGGGGGAAACGCTCCGCTGCTGGATTTGAAGACACCAGTGCCTTGCTTCTCTGCTGGGCCGTGCTCACGCCAACGGGGCTGCCTCAGCAGGGGCTGTGGGCAACGCGTCCCTCCTGCCTCAGCCGTACCACGCAAAGGCTCAGCGCCCCACAGGGCTCCTGGTGATTCACCAGTGATTGAGTCAAGTGGGTATGTCAGCCTGATCATCCTCCCCCGAGCTCAGCAGGTTTGTAGGGCAGGAAGTGGGCTGTCTAGAGCCCCAGGGCAAACTGCAAGCACTCCTCTGCCTGGGAGGCAGGGCTCGGGGAGGCTTGGTCTGCACTACACAGCCATGGGGCTGCACCCTGGCAAGTACCAGTGTCACCAGTGCAACCCTCTGCTCCCCACTGAGCCCGACTCTCCAGGCACCTCTGGAGTGGGAGACAGCCCCAGAGCTGTACGTTGCTCACAGTGCAGCCAGGTAATGAAACAGCCTGTAAATAAACCCTGCGATTTACTAGCGTGCATGAGGGCTTGCTTCTCCTGGGAGGAGCAGCGGGATGTATTTACCTCCCCCATTTGTTAATACTGTACAGCTCGAAGTGTGTATAAACTTCTGCAGACACAGAAGACAGCATGGCGCCTGTTTGACACGGGGCTGATGGATGTTAAGAAACGCTCTTGGTGTCAACAATAACCCGGATCAATAAATCTCTCTAAGCTCCCGTCTGGTAGCTGTCTCTTGGATCTCGACAGGGTAGCTGTCTCCTGGATCTCGACACGTTCACTCTGATGGTAAGACAGAAGAGCAGTGAGGGCTCGCAGCAGACTTAACAGAGTCACTTCTGCTTTCTCCACCTCATGCAGGCCTCTGCTCGGCTGGTCTGCTGCACATGGAGGGGCAACAGAGGGACGCGCAGAGCCAGGGTGTAGCGAGGGAAAAGGGGAAGGAGAAGCAAGTCAGAGGAGGGGAGAGGAGAAGAGGTATGTCTCCAAAGGGGCATGGTGGGCTGGCAGGGTAGCAATGCATGCACTCACCCTCCTGCCACTTCCACACAAATCCATTGGGATTTTCAACCCATAATGGCCAGGGAGAGATAAGACAAGCTTAGGAAGTAGAAAAGCAACAGGTGCTAGGAGACAGAAATACAAACAAACAGCCTCACACCAGAAGAGCTGCCTCAGCTCTACTTATTCCTGTTTTCTGTTCCATTCACAATCTTTTGTTCCTCATTTCCAGTTCAGAGCAGGGCCTCAGCCTTGAGCATCAGCAGTGTCCGATGAGTTACTAGAGGCTGTCGCCTCTTGGAAAGCTCATGCCCTCACCCTGGCACAAAGCCAGGAGCCGGCTCTAGGAGACGGGTGACTATCCTCAGGGCAAAAGGGAGGGAGTCATTCACCCCCCTCTGAAACCGTGTGCTGGCCACGTCTACAGGTGGTGTGAACACAAACTGAGCCACACTTGGCATTTTCAGTAGGTTCATGAGCTCAGTTGCCCGGATAAGAATCTCCTCAAGATCCTCCTCGCAGTAAACAGAGGTGACAGCAGGGCTCTGCACAAATGTCCTCATCTTGGACAGGAACATGGACACTCTGCAGGAGAGAAGGACATGGACCTCAGCTGGCAGGACCTCTGCACCGAGCAAGGTCACTACTTGAGCCTGTGTACTCCTAAAGACTGTTGTGGGTGAACACCAGATGCCACCCACCCCCCTCCTCCTGATGCACTGCGCTAGTCAGCAGGTGAATCCCACTTCCCCAGACTGCTCCTCCACAGCTTGCCTCCTCTGTCCTGAAACGTTTCAGGTTCCATCAGTTGCCAAGGCTGATTAATTAACATCATCTGTATTTGGACCCATCAGTTCTGCACATTTCAGCCCTTTGCCCTTCCCTGCCATCCCTCCTCACCTGGGGATCAGGTCCTGGCTGCGAGCTGCCAGCTTGGTCAGGGTGGCCATAAGGACACAGATGGCTCGGGGTGCATAGCTGGGGGTGCTGGCCAGTGGCCGGAGCTGGGTGATTTCGAATAGCACGGCCTCCAGAGTCTCAAAGAACCGGTTGATCTGCTCCACAGTGCAGCGCTTGTCGTAGGACACAGACATGTACTCTCCAATAGCCCAGACCTGAAGTGAAGGCAGATGTGCTCGGGGTGAGCAGATGGAAAAGGGATTGAGTGAGTTTTAGGGAATGGCAAATCAGATTAGGTAATGCTAGGACAGAGTAGAGGAGGAAAGGGAAGGTGACCAAGAAACTGCGCTGCAGTCTCAGCAACCTGTGGCAGGAGCAGGCAGGCCCTGCTTACCAGGTGGGAGAAGATGGCCTCCTTGTTCTGGATGTTGCTGACTGTTCCCGAGAACTCCAGAATCTCCTTGGACAGCTCCACAATGAGCGCAGGGCACAGGCTGCAGAGCATCACCAGCTGCGAGCTCAGCACCCTGGAAAAGAGAGATGGGCAGCGCTCAGACCCCGGGCAAGGTGGTGATCGTAGCACCCAGCCACCGTGGCTGTACACACAGCAAGGCTGAGGGTGCAGTTCCCATTTTGCACCCTCCAAAGACGTGTCGCAGAGGGGACTGAGCCATCCTGGGCTGCCCGGCTGGGCCTCCTGTCCCATCTCACCTGAACACCTCCTCTTTAAACGCCGGGATCTCATAGAGCTGGTCACTCCTCTGCAGCAGCAGCACCACCAGCTGGTTTCGCAGCGGCCCGTCTGCAAACTGAGAAACAGCCCTCGCTGCAGCAACACCAGTGACTTCCAGCTGCCAAACCCCAAACCAGTCAGGGTGAGACGGCTGGCACAGACACAGCCTGACCCAGCAGGAGGGGTGCAGTGCACAGTGCAGGTATCAGGCACTCATTCTGCTCTCACCCACCTGCTTTACAGCTGGCTGAGAGGACAGTGTGCAGCCTGACACTGCACCATGAAGCTTTTCTGCTTCTCCAGATGAAGTGGCCAGCTCAGTGCTGGTTCACACCAGTAACAGACCATCCCACCTGCCCTCTGTTGAAGCTGGCGTCTTAACACTTTTGCTTCTCTGAGTGCTCTTAATACAATAAGAGATCCCACGACATGACTGGAAGCCAAACTCCCCCAGGAGGGCTTACCTCTGCCACCACCCTAAAGAAGAGCTCCAGTAAGACAGGGACAGTCTCTGCACACTGCACGACCCGGGGGCTGCTGGCCAGGGATCCCAGCAGCTGCCGAAGTGGAATCAGCCTGTGGACAACAGAAAAGTTACCGCTGAAGGCTTGTTCCGACCTACTCTCCTGGCTGCCCTTCCCCAGTGTCCCCCACAGCCTTCAAGTGCTCTGCAGAGCTACCGCAGGGAAGATCAAATCCACCTCACCCCAGCTGAGAGGGGCTGTGCCCTTCCCAGCAATCCCAGTGCTCCCTCCCAGAGCTGGATGGCTGAACCAAACCCTTATGGCAGCCTCCTACAGCAGCTCCCTACCTCTCCGGGGCATCCTCGGGAGCAGATCTGGTGCGGAGAAGATACTGGAACATGGTCTTGTAGAGGGGATGGCGAAAGGCTTCCAGACAGGTGGCTGGCTTCACAGCTGGGTCGCAGGCAGCCCTCTCGGAGGTAGGAAGAGCAGTTGACCTAGCAGCAGGTACACACAGAAGGTGACACGTGATGAGGATGGGCCAGAGTATAGCTGGAATCCTGAACAATGGAGTACCTCCCTTTCCACTGAAACGGGGACAGCAAGTTGGTCTAATCCAGGACCTCTGGAAGCCAGAGAGCCAGGATGACAGAAATGGTAAGCTCAGACCTCTTGGGCTCAGGCAGTTTTCAGAATTGCTTCTGTATCACTCCTGGGAAAGGGCAAAACGGGGCTCTCTATCCCTCACTCACCAAGGCCCACCAACATGGCTCTAGGATGAACTCCTTTTCTAAGCACTCCAGAGAGAGCTGCTAATATCAGGGACGACAAGGGAAAGCACAGGTACTGCAGGAAGAGTCAGTCCCAGTCATATCCCATCTTCCTGGAGACTCACAGTTCCTAATCACCTCAGGGAGGAATCTTTGTATCCTCCAGGAGAATAAAGCCAGAAAAGAGGGATCAGAGCCGGGAGGGAAGACCAAGTAGCCCACATCTCCATGCTGAGGTGGTGGCTCACAGCAGACACTCCAGCATGTAGCAAGAGTTTGGAGCTAGATATGGGGAAGGGGACGACAACAGCTTCCCTGAGCAACAAAGACAGTACAATACTGAAGTGCCAGAGCCGGTCACCTTCTCCTCCCATGCACAGCATTGCATGGAAGACTGGGCTAGGAAAACTGGGCTGACATCTGTGCAGCTTTGTGTTAACTTGACTGCAGCAGATGCCTCTCGCTTTGTGGCAGCAGCAGCAGCCAGAGGGCAGCTCAGGCTCAGAGAAGTGTGTACAAGGATACGGTCAATGTCAAGACCCTAATTAACAAGCGAGAGGAAGGGAAGGTAGTGTTACCTCAGCTGGATGTCCAAAGCTGCTGTCAAACAGGGCAGGTCGAGCAGCAAATGGAAGATTTCAACGGCTGTGCCTGCATCCAGCAGAAATGGGAGAAGGTCCACAAACTCAGAGATAAGGGGCGGGCTGTTCCACGCCAGGAACTACAAGGAACAAGCACAAACTGTTGTATTATCCCTGCTACTCCACCACACATCCAGACGATTCTCATACTGTGACCAAAAGGGACAGGGAAAGGAAAGTCACTTCTGCAAAGCAAAATCAGAGAAATCTGAGAGTTTGCTCAAAAACCTGGGAAGCTGCTGGAAGCTCAACACAGGCATCTGACAGCTGGTTCAGTGATTGTCAAGCTACAACTTTACTAGTTTTCCAGAAACAAAGTGCTGTGGTCACTATGATTCCGAACCCACTAGCAGTAATACTAACGCAGACTGTCCTCTAGTGGAAACGCTAATCACACCCAGAACCCTCTTCAAACACCCCTGCTTTTATAACAGTCCTTCTTGCCTATGCTCTCCCTAGCGCTGCCATAGAGGGACACGGAGGGCTCTGGGGTGCACTGAAAGGCAAACAGAAGGTTCTGGGGCACAGAAAGGAACGTGCAGCAGGCCCTCTCCTGTGCTGCACCAGCAAGCTGTACCTTGAAGAGATTTGGGAAGCTCTGCCTGAATATGCTGGAGGTCTCAGTGAAGAGCTGGGTGTTGTCATTGCAGAACTGGACAAATTCAAAGGCCAGTGATGGGTTGTGGAAGAGCTGAGCCGGGATCTCAGTGAATAGATGTCTGTAGATTGCATCAGAGTCCACAGCTGCCGTTTTGCCTGGGAGGACACAGCACGCTGCTGAACACAGCCCACCCAGAAGCCCTGCCAACACGAGCTCCAGGGGCTAAGCTAAATCTGGATTATGTTTTTCTAAAGAGCACAGGAACACCCCAGCTTCTGGGCGTCCTGGAGTGGGATCCCCCATCCCAGAATACAGCCGATGCTGAATTACTAACGCCCGCAGCCAGCAAACTGCCATGACAAAAGGCTGTGCTGAGAGGATGCAAGACTAGACCGTGGAGGAGGGGTGAGAGCTGATGACTTACTGTGGTTCAGGAAGAACTGGGCAATGGGCAGCAGTGCCCTGGCATAACTGGCATCCCCACTGATTCTGCTGTGCAGGATTTTCAGGAAGGAGACTGCACGGTACACGTAGGAGGAGTCCTGTTTGCAGATGATGTCCATGATTGTCACTGCCTCAATGAGACACTGCAGGAAAGCAGAGAGTCAGGGCAGAGTGGGGGGAAGCCACAGGTCCCAGAGCTTCAGCCCCCCTTCTGTGTACTTACAGCTTTCTGCAGGTCTCCATCATCCTTCCTCAGGGGTCCTGCCAGAGAAAGGAGTCCAAGTGAAACTTCAAGCCCAAACAGGAACATTACGCTGTCAGTGTGAGCACTAGCCCAGATTTCAGGACAGGTGGGAACACATTCAGATTCAAGGCTAATGGGAACCAAGTTCCACAGCTCCCCCCTGAAAATCAAGGGTAGGAGGCAGCACATGGCCACTGCCTCCAAATCCCTCCCGACACCCCAGCTCAGGGCTGGTCAATGACTTGCACCAGCAGCTGCAACCTGTCCCATGCCCAGAGCCTGCCTGGGAACCCTAGGGAGTGAAATCCCAGCCCAAAGAGGCAGTGAGCCAGGAACAGTTTCAAGAACACTGCCACGAGGGCTCCCAAGGAGGGGTCATGGCAAGACTCACGCCGGTTGCTCTGTTCAATAAGCCGCTGGCAGTACTCAAAGGCTTTCTCCCGCAGGCGGTCCTTCGGGGGAAGCAGGCGACTGGATGTGGATGGAGTTGAGACCACAAACACAACAGACCTGTCCATTTCTGACCCGTCACCTACGGAATAAAGTGTAGCAGATACCAGCTCACGGCACGGGCAGTGCAACCCACGGGGCTGCCCCCAACAGCCAGGGAGCTGTCTCCACGTGCGCTGTGAAGACGGGAGTGTTACAGGAACACCAAGGAGGTGCTGTCTCTCACCACCCAGGTCTTTTTTCTCAGGGCACCCATGGGGCTTTGCCTGGGGGGACTCACTGAATGAATAATTCCCCGTGGAAGGCTCAGTCCGGAGGCTTTGTGATAATCCTTCCCAAAGTTTCCCTGCTCCTAGTCCAAGAGCTCTGAACTCTTGCTCATATTCCTGCCACTTGCTGGTGCAGCCACCTAATCATCTCGGAGCACAAACCCCTCTCGGGGTGCAGCCCACACTGACCTGCAGCCCTTCAGTTTGTACCTGAATCAGGGGTCTTCAGCCCCTCGCCCCCATAGCACAGCAGCCAGCTTCGCAGCATGGAGAAGGCTTGCACGTTGAGCCACTGGTCCTGTGTGTAGTGCTGACCCACCGAGAGCACGGTGAAGAAGTCTGTGGCAATGGCACCATCCACCTCTGTGACCGGCCCAGGCTACGAGAAAAGATGCAGCAGGTCAGACCCTCAGGGAGAGGCTGAGACGGCAAGGAACACTCAACAGAGACAGCCCTCGTTTGCACGTACTACGGGGTCTGCAGGGGGGCAGTGAGAAAAGATGCAGCAGGTCAGACCCGCAGGGAGAGGCTAAGTGAGACGTCACGGAACACTCCACAGAGCCCTCGTTTGCACGTACTATGGGGTCTGCAGTGGGGCAGCTACCCAGAGAGACAAAAGGCAACTGTGTTGGATCCTTTTCCCCAGCTGAGGCACTCCAAACTTTCCCCCTCCCTCTAACACAGGCCTCATTTGCCATCAGCTTTTACTCTGAGATACATGGTCACTAAAAGACTCTTCCCTCAAAAATACTCAAGGGTCAAAGCTCTGGATCTACAGCAGAACTGAATCTTGGAGCTATCAATCCCCCTACTTTGCTTTCCTATGCGTCTTGAGCACTTATCCTACAAAAAAGGTCAAACCAGAAGCCCTTCTAGGTTACCATTTCCCAAAAAAGCTGATTCTGGGAACCCAAAACAGGAGGACTGACGCACCTGTGAGATGACCATGGCAACTCACCTGTCTGGTCCTGGGGTTGGAGAAGAAGCCTCCAGAGGGTTGAGCGACTCCTTGCTGGATACTCGCATACCTCAGCCAGTCGGCCATCTTCCTACTGATCACATCGGTCTGCTCTGTACCAGGAAAGTGAGAGGGTCATGGCTAGACCAGGCAGAGAAGCCGCCCCTGCCACACAGCCGTGCTACCCCTCAGCTGCTGAGCTTTTCCTCCAGCCTAGATCACTGTCTCTCTGACTCAGCAGTCAGCAAAGGAATGGGTGCCCCAAGGTGGGCCCTGCCCTCCTGATGCTACTTCAGAGTCCAAGATGACTGACGCTCACTGCAGAGCTCTGCATCCTTTTCTCACGCCTCGCCGCTGGGTCACTCTCATTATCGTTTTGCCTGCTTCCTCAGACAAAAACTCAGGGAGTAAGTGCTAGAACCAAGGACTTCAGTACCGGGTCAGTTCCGAGGCACTTGTTCCTTTGTCTCCATCCTCAGCTGCAATTAGGGGGAAGGTGCAAAACCACTGTCAACTCTGTTCAGGCAGTGGCTGGTTTCAGCTCAGCAGACAAAGGCATAAATGCCTCACAGAGAACCTGCGGAAGCTCTAAGACAGGTAATCCTGCTTGCTCAGCCAGCCCAGCCATCATGGCCCAGAGCCCTCCCCAAAGCTTTTCCTGCGTACTGCGTGACGTACGCAGGCCTCGCAGGAAACTCCCCGAAGGAAACTTGCTCACAACACATCTCCTCACCATATGAAGGCTGGAATGCTCTCCAAAGGTTCACTCATCACCAAGACGTAACACTCACCACTACTCCTATAGTCCTGCCTCTCCTGTGAGGAGTACCCCTAGTTGTTTTTGCTGCTCTCTTGAGCAGATACACAGGCACATCTGTTTCTCTCTCTCACTCTGCTCGATGCTCTTCAGGACAGCTACAATTTCACACTCCTACTGCATCTGGAGACCTTAGCTACATGCTACTGTGATACAGATCCACAGAGAACAGAGACTCTGGCCCTCAGAAGCAGCCAAAGGCCTAGTTCCACTTTGGGGTGATGGAATATATCTTGCCCAATAAGTTCACATTCCTTGTGGTAAAGATGTCACTTTTAACAGCAGTTCCCATGTCCTACACCTAGCCAAAACCTTCAGAGAACCTTCTGGTCACCATATAGATCATAGCTGGATGGTAATCTCAGGCCTTCCCATATACTTACCTTCAGTTAGAGATTCTGGTGAAAGGCTGATGACATTTGACAGAATAGGAAGAAGGTACTGCGCACTCTGACCCTCGGGCAGTCTTCTTTCCAGGACTTTTACGGTATGCTGCCCCACAGCAGACACTGCAGCCTTACTTCCCTTAAAAATAAAGCAGAGGTAAAGCTAGGCAGATAATCTTCTATTACTGCTAGAGACCAAGACCACACAAACTCTTCCATCAGACATCAATAGCAATGTCAAACATAAAAAGAACTTCCTATGGAACCCTAACCCATGACTGGGGCTACTTTCCGTGCTTCTCTCATGGATAAATCGACCACAGCAGCACACAGACAAGGAAGTTCAAGGTTTGAGGATGGGGATCTGTGCAGGGAAGGAAACAGAAGAGACAAGCCTGCTCCTCCACAGACACATTCCTGCAGCCCACTGACACGTCTCCTGGTGCTCAGAGGAAAACCAGACTGAGCTCAAATCAGCGGCAGGTTTCCAGCTCCTAATGCAACACCAGAGGCTGTGTTTTTGGGAAAAACAAAAGCTTTACCAAAAGCACACCAGCTCTGTAGAGCCAATGGGGCAAAAAGAAGGAAGCAGTGACAAGCGATGTGACACTTAAACAGCTAAAATATACATCAAAATCTCTTCAGAGGTTTAGTTGTAGTCTAACAAAAACTAACACACAGGGTATGTTTTTGCCCTGTAGAACTGCAAGACAGTCTCAAGGCTGGATTGGGAGTGAGGTGCTTTGTAAGGCAGCACGTAAGTAATACATCACTGGTTTCTGTTTCTAGGTTTTCATTCCCTCTAGCTAAGTACGACTCAGAGGAGTAATCAGAGATGGAGGAAGCGTTTCTAAGCACACAGTGAAACTCAGAATGAGAAGTTTCAGAAGGCTTCAGAAAAATATTTTATCTTTAATAGGCACAATAATAGTAAAAGAAGAAGTAGCAGGGAAAAAAAGGGTTTCCAGCTTATTCCCTGGAGTGCAGTCAATGCAGGCAGCACTCCAAACAGGAAAGTCCTCATCTCTTCTTCTCCACGAAGAATGCAGTTTTTTGAAGCACCATCCACATTTATAGCCCCCCATGTTTTATAGGTTCTATGTTTATTTTTTTACATTTGAACATGAAAGCCCGTACAATAAAAAGACAAAGTAGTAGCAATAAATTCACTCTCAAATCTTTTGCTCTACAGGTTCAAGCAGCCCTGACTTGAAGGCTATTGCAGCAGCTGCACTAAAATGCTCCGTTCTGTTCCAGGTTAGTTACAAGCCTCCTTGAGGCCCTCAGCCTGAACACAGCGCAATTTTAAGCAGTTTCGTTATCAAATACTAAACACAAAAAAGTTACCATTTTTTCCTACACAAAGCAGAATAATTAGGTTCCTTAAATGAGCAGGAAAATGCTTCTGGTTTTTTTCCTAGATACTTACAATCGATTTTCACTCTTCTTGAGCTCAACAAACAGCGATCAATCAGAAAGCAAATCCATATGGACAAGGGAAGATTTCTGACTTGACAGGTCATTTACCTGAGCCAAAAGGACGGAGGATACCAGGCTCAAGAGCTTTGTATCTTGAATCCCATCACAGGAGAGGATCAGGTCATTGCAAGGCGACATCTCTCTCAGGATGGCAGCACATAACACCTGGATCTGCTCAGGGCTCTTGGATGAACACAGCACTGTCTGCAACAGCTCCACAAACTTGCCATCTAGCCTGCAAGAGTCACAGTAAGGCATCACTGTAAAGACGATGTTTTACAGTAAAGATCCTACAGAAGGATCATTATTTTCCTTTCCTACCTGAAGGGGCTACAAGGAAGCTGGGGGGGTCTTTTCACAAGGCTCTGCAGTGACAGGACAAGGGGTAACGGGTTTAAATGGAAATAGGGAGATGGAGATGGGACATCAGGAAGAAATTCTTCCCGGAGAGGGTGGGGAGGCACTGGAACAGGTTGCCCAGAGAAGCTGTGGATGCCCCATCCCTGGAAGTGTCCAAGGCCAGGCTGGATGAGGCTGGGAGCAACCTGGTCTAGTGGAAGGTGTCCCTGCCCATGGCAGGGGGTGGCACTGGGTGGGCTTTAAGTGCCCTTCCCACCCAAACCAGTCTGTGATTCTGTGATCACTGCAAGGCAAGAAAAGATCCAGAGATTTATTTCCTGCACAACCCTGGTCCTGGGACGATGTCCCTTGACAGTAACCCTGACTAATGCCATCTTGTCATCTCCACTTGTGAATTTTCCTCCTTAGCACGGCTGGAAAGAGCACCCGGTGACACAACCCCTCGCTACCCACACCGCCAAAGCGGTGAGCTCCTTCTGCTTAGCCGTGGGGGAAAAGTGGCAAAGATTTACGTCTACATTTGTATCGAGCTCAGTAGTTCTAAAACAGGGTGTTTTTTAAGCATTAAAGCCCCACACACACACACTTTTCCCCCCTCCCCGCCGGAACGCAAGGCTGTCACTGCCGGGGCGCTGAGAGCCAAGGCCACTCCCCCGCGGGGGTACTTGGTGGCGGCG
>NW_010274390.1:0-830 GCF_000690775.1 Eurypyga helias | reverse complement strand
TGGAAGCTCTCATGGGGGAGGGGAGGTTTCAATCTCCCGCGAGCCAAGCGACCCGTACCGGTAGAAGGAATTGTACAGCTGCGCCGCATTGTGTTGAAAGTTTTCAAAAAAATCCCGGAAGCGGGACAGCATGCACAACCTTTTGTGAACATTTGCCAAGGTGCTAATGAGCCTTTTAGGCAATTCCTGGATCGACTAAGGGAGGGGGTGGATAAACAGGTGGACAATTCCCTTGCCCGAGACATTCTACTTAAACAATTGGCAGTAGAAAATGCTAACACGGACTGTCAGAAAGTATTAAAGCCAATAGAAAACCAGAATCCTACTGTAACAGAAATGATAAAGGCATGTCAAACCATTGGCTCTCAGTCCCATAATACAGCTTTATTAGCCGAAGCTGGTATCAGGCAAGTAAGTGAACAACTGTAGAGAACACAATGACACCTCAGCAGAAAGAAATTAACAGAAGGGGTTAGCCTTGCAGGAAGGTAAGAATTTCATGATTTTGCATGGACTACAGCATGAAACCATAGCAGAAGAAATAGGCTGGAATCACAGTATGAGATGCAATTCACTGGCTATTTAGGTGGGCTCCTTCATAGAGGAGCTTGGCACCAATATGGAAATCTGTATTGGTTGGATCTCCATTGTGCTGGATTCAGACAGGAAAGGGTTAAATCTCTTTACTGTGGCTGCGAGCAAGCAGTTTTCCTGGATGCAGGGAGCAGCACTGATAAGCTCTTAGCTGGCACTGGGGAATGCCTGTACCAGTTTCAAGGTCTTTCTCTGCTTCTGATACTGCACATGCATTCCCAGCTCTCGCGGTCTTG
>NW_010274389.1:0-16455 GCF_000690775.1 Eurypyga helias | reverse complement strand
CCGCTCTCCTGAAGTCCAGGGCAGTAGATGGTCCTAGTATCAAGTATCCTACTTCCAGTTCCTTTGCATATAGCCTCACCTGAAATGTAGAAAAGGACTGAGAACCTCCCAAAAAACTGACAGCCAGCAGCAATTTGCACTGTCTGCATGCTGCCTGGTTCTGAGGAGTGCCTCAGAGGACAAAACAGGGCTGGTTAATCAGTCTGTTAGTGACAGTGACAATCAGAAGGTTTCCAGAGTGATTTTCTGCATATGAGCAGAGGTGTCCCTACATCTCTAAGGTAAATTTCATCCAAGTCAGGTATGGAGTTCTTACTGCCTGTAAACAGGGAGCTCCAGTCAAGTAGTTGGAGAATGGCAGCAAAATTCACTGTTGGAGAGATTAGGTCTTTTTTTTTTTTTTGGCCCATAAGTTTAAAAAAATGAAAAAGCATTAAACACTCAGATAGGATTTAATTAGAAATAAAAAGAAATTTAAATATAACAAGTGAAGGATTATGGCTCATTGTTTCTATTCATTTTATACATAAAAAACTCTTATGGGTAAGGCCAAAAAATGCTGCATGTTATTTAAATAACTAGCAAGCAGATATTGCAGAAAAATAAGAGGTTTATATTCTATATGAAACAAATTATGAACTGTTAAACATTTAATTTTGCATTTATTTCTTTACTTAATCTGACCATGTATTGATAATGATACAATAAGAGAATAAAGACCCCAAGATTTTCAGTGTTTCTGTGTGTGCATGTGCTGGGAGGCTTTAATGGTCTGTTGCATTTCAATTTTGAAAACCAATTTTTTTAAGGTTCACAAGAATTTGAAAGTTTCCATCAAACTTAACCTGTGAATCAGCAGTTTAAAAAAAAAAAAAAAGTTAGGTTATTAATTTTGTGCAGGAATTTTAATTAAAACTGAAACTGATAAAATTCATTGTTTCAGGAATGAACAACAGCATAAGCAATTTTGAGTATTATTATTTTCAGCATAATAATATCTAAAAAAAAGAAGAGCAAGTGTTCTTTATGCCTTTATAGTGAAGCAGAAAGTTTCCTTCCTTTAAGTTTTGACCAACACAAATTGACAATGATTGGGATTTTTTCAAATAAATATTTATGTTGATATTAAGCTTTATTCTCAGCTATTGCTATTACATCTAGAGAAAAAGTTCATTGTATTTACTGGAATCAAATTGCATACCTTGAAAATAGCATGGCTATGAAAATAAAGATATGCAAAACTTGCTCATGTGTAAAATATTTTAAGACTACCAAGTTTTTTCTTTTCCATGTCTGAGGGAAGAAGCTTAATCACTATTTGAAAAAAAAGTAACATTATCATTATATAAAATAGGAAAATGGGAAATTATATTGTTGCTGATAGGAAATATGGACACAAGCTACCTGGTGAGCTGATGGCATAACAATTACCGTTGAAAACAAGTATTAATACGTATAGGTAAGAGTGTTTCCAGTAATCACTGCAGAAGCCATAGATCATGCATTTGAGCAGCAGCATTCTTCAGTCAGCATGCAAATAAGCTCATGAAAACCTTGCCTTCCTTTAATACTGCTGTTCAAGAAAAGATATATGAGTTACCATGTCACAGGGGAAACAGAACAGCAGGCAACAGGATACTGCTAAGCTAATTTACTTGCTGGACAAAGCAAGGAATAGGCTGTGTCAGGAAAAACTCTGCAAACACACACACACACAGAGCTACAGTTCCCTGAGACTGCCATCCCCAGCACAGCAAGCAGGCACAGTGGAGCCTCCTTCAAGAGGAAGGGAAATTCTCCCTCTCCGCAGTCTCAGGGTCAGCCTCTGAGCATCACGTGGGCACCAACATGTAGCTCTTCTCCCTGGTCCTCTGCCTGCACATGCTATCACATGGCCACATAACAATGTCCCCCCTAACTCCCTTAGTGGGGATTTATTAGCCAGATGTTGGCAGAGGCTGCCATGACTGGCCACACTGTGCCTTCCTGGCAGTCTCAAGTTCGCTCTCCTGTCACTTGTTGACCTCATGGCACTCAGGCCTCTCTTGTATTGCTGCTGGCCACAGCTTGTCGTACCGGGTCACTCATCGGATTAAGGCAAGGCTGTGACGGTCTTATGACACACGGTATAATGAGGGGAGTCACTACAAAGTAGAAATGAATAAAAATGTAGAAAGCCACTGCCGAATTAGATTATTTGGTCTTTATTGGTTTTGTTTTGTACAAACATGGACAAAAACTGCTTAGGAAAGCAAGGTTGATTTGTTTATTATGGCAATATGATCATGTTTTGACATACAAGAAAACAGTCTAAATTTAGGTTGCATACCTGCAGGCTGCCAAACTTAAATGGCCAAAAAGTTAAGCTCCTGTATGAAAGCACGAAAAAGGGCATATATGTGGATAACCTCACAATCCTACTTTAACTTCAGAGTACATTTTAGGACAGAACACTTCATGACTAAAAACAACAGAAGTGAGAGTGGAGTAAAACAGAGCTGCAGCATTCTACCTTGAGACTATGTTTGTACTTGCACACTGAAGGGGTCTGGGGCACAGCCTCAGGCTCTGGCACCCAATTAACCCTACTGCTTATTTGTCAGAAATCTTGCTGTCTCTCTGTTCTCAGCAGCTGCAATGTGGGTGTGAGTGCAGGGTGAGGGACAGCACATACCAAAGGGTACTTGCTCTAGACAGTTTAGATAAGGCCTCCCTGTACTGTGAGAGGATGAGATTAGCTCAAAAGATATGCAGGTTGCCCTTTCACCTGCCACAAAAAGTGACTATGATCCTAGGCATGACCTGAACAACCATTCATAGTTCAGCACTGGAAAGGTCTTTCTGTCTGGGACTGAGGGTTTTCTGTAAGCAGTTTACAGAAGGAAAGAAACAAGCTACCAAAACCCAATAACAACAAAAACTTAACAAACTGTTATTAGGTCAATCAAATTCCAGATTAAACTAAGGAAGGCATTTGACTTCTGTTTTGGCCTGTGGATATTTTTCACTTCAGAATACAAAGCAGGATTCAGTTACCTTAAACACAGGCATCCACTTTATTTAAGGAACTCGGTCTCTCATGAATGCTATGTCTTTTCTTCTTGTTCCATATGGACACTTTGGATATTCAAGATCTCCAGAGTGTCACAGTAGCCTACATGGAGGCAACTGAATCCAATTTGCTTGAGCAGTTTTTAACACAACTGCATTTCTTAAAATATGTTACACACCATCAGTCTGCACTTGTTTTCTCTGCATCTGAGTGTAATACAAGATATTACACCTCCTCCTTCCTGTATTCTGCTTAACTATTGACAAGACCTCCAGGTTATCCACTTGTAAATTATTCCATAACTTCTATTGTTCACTATCACCTCACAACATAAAGGATATGACTAAATGAAGGATGAAAACTCTGGGCTAGCATTCCTTCCTATTGCTCAAAATCGTTCACCTTATTCTGTCATGCCAGGTAAGATACTTGCTTCCCCAACACCTGCCCTCACTGTCTCCATCCCCCTGCATCTCAATAGGAAGAGCTGGGTCCCTCCCATTTTCTCTTCCAACACCTGCTGATTTTCTCTGTAGGTTCTTAGGATAATCTCCCAGATCGCTCACTGCTCTCAGCTGCAGCTTAGAGCTTCTGACTACAAGCTAGCCTCAACAGTACCTATGCTCAGAGATGCAATACAGACTGGAAGGAAATAGGCTTTTCTTGGACATGTAGTTTCCATGTCAGGAATAACGAGGAGGAGACCATGTTTGTATCAAGCATGTCTGTCGGTGAAGCGCAGGAGAAAAAGTGTTGCAGCATCAAATGTCACACATTACTTTCAGCATCAAGAACAATCATTGTCTGGTATGAAACATTTTTCTCTCTTCACCTACGTAAACCTGTGACCAAAGACCTGATCCCCAGAATAAATATAATCCCAGGAAGATGATGAGCCATTCATTGCCAGAAGTCAGGGAAGGCACTGGACAAGGGAAAACTGTCTCCTAGCTTATCCCTGAACCACCTGAAACCAGGTATCCATTATAAAGCTCACTGCTGGGTATCAGTGAGCTGAGATGAAGACTCACAGAAGCCAGGTGAAATCAGGTGAGGACTCTCAGCCTTGGTTCTCTGCAAAAAACTTCTTTGTTGTCTGTGTCCCCCTGTATATAGCATGTGAGCAATGTGTGAGCAACACTGAAATCCATCAGAGAAGAAACCATCAATTCTGTCTCATTACATTAGCTTACAAGTCAGACGTGAGGAATATCAACCTAGACACTAACGCAGCTGACCTACATAGAACAAACCAAATATATATTTCAATGCATTTTTGTGTTAAAAGTTTCCAGTGTGAAAAATTTAAGAGAACCAATTAAAATTACATTTAAGGGAACCAAGCTAGGACATGTATTCAGATCATTCAGAAACTAAGCATAAAAGATGATTTTGGTTTAATTATGGAAAGACTAGTTTCTTCTGTTTCAATAAGGAACATAGATACAAAGAACATAACATTATGTATGCTTTGTTTTAAACTTATGACATGTAGAAATACGTACCAAAACACATAAATATCAAAATAAAGTTGCTTAATATTAGTTATATTAATAATTTTTTTCCATGAATAGTTGGCAAACAAGCAAAAGGAGCTTATTGAACATGCTGTTCATTAAGAATGGATTGTGTATAATTCTTCCCATCATTTTAAGATTAAAAAAAGGAGCATATAACTGTATTATCATAGAATATTACGTCTTCTAATTGGTTTACTTATTGTTTTCTTTTATTATGTATGGTAAAAGAAGAGCTTCATTGAAAATACATCAGAAATACTGAGTCATTTTATAATTTTTTAATTTATGTTGCCTTTTTCCACTTAATAATTAAAAAATAGCATGTTTTTATCTTCTTTATCTGTATTAAGTAACTCATCCTACCCCCAACATACAGCTATAATAAAGTTTAGCACCACTGATGTGTTATCTAAACTATTAAATTAGGGTTTAAATGGCACTGATTTCCAGCTCTGCACAGAGGAAGGGAAAGGGGAAAAATTTAACTCAGTGAGCTCAGTGTTTTATCCTGCTAATTAATTATTTTGAGATTAACAGACTTCTACTGCTGAGCACTAATCATCCAGCTGTGCAGCTTGCTTCTGTGGCATTTGTTCTGTTTGATCATGTTTGTACAAATAAAATAGTTTGAACTAATAATTAAAGATACAGCAATGCTTTTCTTAAAGTATATATACCTTATGTAGATCCTATGCAGTCTTCTATATCCCAAAATTTTATACTCAAAATTTTAAATTATTTCATGGACAAGAAAATGATTGGAATGATAAACTAGCCAGGATGTCAGCCAACAAGACATGAACATATAAATGGTCTTGTTTTTTAGGACCTTGTGGGGTTTTTTTTATTGGTTTGTTAGATGTAATTCAGATCAGTAAGGATTGCATTCTGTAAAATATTAGTATTTGCATCTATGTTTTCAGTGGTTCAGTATATAAATAAAAACCCAAAGATCTACAGACACTGCTTTGGTATAAACACTTGTGCACTTTCTGAAAGTAGAGCACTTTGTTTCAGTACATGGATGTCTTGCGGCTGTCTTTGCGGTGCATGGCTCTGGACACTGGAAAAACATCTACTGTATTGTGGTGCACTCAAAAGCAAAATGGACACAGCTAATTGTCAACTAGGTTATAGGGGACAGAGCAGAGGCAGTCATATCTTCTTCCTCAGAGCACTAGGATATACAAATTTTTTTCCTTTTATCTGTATATACAATTTCTTAAGATGTCAAATTGTGTGTTCAAAGGAATTGAGAGAGGTAAGATGAGGAGAGAAGAAATAACTTTGTGGTCCTGTTGTGATTATACAGCTTGGAAATGGAATTATTTATCTTTCAGCTTCCTTTCTTTACTCATCACACTTCTGAAAAACATACCTAGATACATATTCTGTCAAAAAAGATTGAGATAAAACATGATTTATTCAATACATAACATCTGAATTTAAAGTTTTAGATAGGACCTATTATTACAGGAGAAATACATCACCCCACCAGTCACTCTGCTTCCTTGTTTCTGAACCTTACTCACCTCCTGCTGACTTTTCCCTAAGATGTATTATTTTAATGCTGAAAGGCTCCCTAAAAAGCTACTCACTGGGCTCTTTAATTGGCCAGGTTTGAGGTGGAGAGTCTAAGCAGACTAAGTAGAAAAGTGGAAAAGTAGAAAAGAGGGAAGTGTAACTAAGCTGTTACTCATTCATCTCCTTTAAAAAGCTGTTGTGATGCTTAAACAAAAGATGGTAAATATATACATTGCACATCCTAAACAGTCAAGAAAATATAAATGGCATTTTTTACATCTCACGAGCAAGAGGAAACTTGGGAATCATATATATTCTTTGGTGGCTGAGTTTTTCAATAGAATTCTCTCTTCCTGATGCTCATAAAACATAGGCAAGACTATGGATTTTAAGGAGGTCTCTCCTCTGATCGCCATTACTCCCTGTTCTGCCTACGAACCTGCTGGTGAGCTGGGACTATTGTACTCTAAACTCTTTTCCCTCATTTCATTGCCATCTGTCCTAGCCTTCCAAGCACATGTGAAAGAATAATTAAAGGGTTTTTTTCATCTTATCTTTTCCTGCGGATTCATGTTTTGTTTTATTAAGAGAACAGAATATAATCGGGGCTCTTGAACTACGTAAAGGCAGGACAACAGCTGGCCTAACATTTTCTGTTACTTTATTTAAAAAAAATTTTTCACTGTTAATCAATGAAATTTAAAAATTAGATTCTCACCTCAGAATACTCAACAGTTCTGACTAAGAAGACCCAGATTCAAAGCCACTTTCTACCTGACTAGAACTTCTAAATTCAAGACAAAGGTTATAATTCCTCTATTTCTGACTTAAAACATGAACAACTGTTCCTTGTCAAATCCATGACAAGTAGTTAAATCTACCCAAGGTTTTTTTACCTTTTGCTGTGCTTTTACTGAAAATAGAAACAAAGAGAAAAAACTTGCTTGCTTTGTCTTTCTCTTTAGACAACCAAATGGCAACTTTTCAGATCAGATGGATTTTTATTCACACTGAAAATATCATTATTCACACAATTCTGATTATGGAAAGAAAATGCCTCTAACTTCTATATCAGATCATAATTTTAAATTTGAATGTATTGGAGTATTCACTGCAAGAGAATAATAGGTTTGACTAACAGGTTTCTTCCTTGTTAAGTAATGCATGCTCAGTTTCTATCTGAAATTGTCTACTTTCAATTTGCAGCCACTAGAATTTGTTTTATGCATTGAAGATCCTTCTATTACTTCAATTCTGTTCTCTGAAACAGTTATAGTCTATGACCATGGCAACACATAATCTTGGTCGGCTGCCTTTTGTCAAAGAGACTATCAACTTGTTTAGCTCTGTCACTGATAGATGCAAAAGATGTGGAGTATAACAAAATATATCTCAACTGTATCTTTTCTAATAAGTAAGCAAATCTCAGAAGAAATTTTTTTTGTCTTCTGACAAAGAAAAAAAGTAGCAGAATAAAAACCTTACTTTCAGACATCTTGAAGGTAGGATATACTCTTAGACACTGGGAAATGAAGCATTGTCTCTTGATGCTGAGTTAGATACTGAAATTGTTCCCCTGGTTTCCACCTGTTGCCTGAAAAATGACAGCTTTGGCTGTCAACTTTGTGGATCTGATTTTTCATGCCTTTTGGCTTTATTCCAAGTATTTTAAGTTCAATATTTGTTGTCAGGAAGAATGAAATTACCCATGTTGGACCAAAGATTTTTTTTCAAGGAAAAAAAGAGACAAATGTCATTCTACATATTTTCTCCCTAGCTTTGTGATTTTGCAATAAACTGAAAAATGTATTTCTTTAAAGTAGCAGATATACTTCAATCCCTTCTCTGTATTACCAGTATGTTTTTTCTGCCACTGCTCAGAAGGAAAAAAGCTAGAAGGCCAATACCTATTCTAGGCTTCCCAGGTATCTCATCATAGCAGAGCAATATGCAGCTAGAGGGACATGGCGAGTTCCTGTTTCCTTTCAACTTATTTGGCACTACAGTGAGAAAGCAGAGCTAGAAAATTGCATCTCCAGATGAATACTGAAATGGCTGTAATCCTCTTGCTACTATATTTGGGACTGTGTTTTTTATTTTTTTTTTTAATATGTTCAGTACTTCTAACCCTTCAGATGTGCTATATCTAATATTAAAACATTATTTTATGTGGATATTTTTTATCGGGTTTATCTGATTAATTGACCACGAAGACTTTATTGGAAATTGGATGTATTACAGATCTAAGTCCTTATGTGTGATACAGCCAGGCCATGCTGTCTTTGTCTTGTATCAATCAAATCTATCAAATAATGAAGAGAATGATCAGTA
Source organism: Eurypyga helias (assembly GCF_000690775.1). NCBI lineage: Eukaryota > Metazoa > Chordata > Aves > Eurypygiformes > Eurypygidae > Eurypyga > Eurypyga helias. The sequence goes on along the minus strand of NW_010274389.1, from coordinate 8,028 downwards.
TTCGAGCTTCAATTTTTTTTTTTTTTTTCAAGGAATTGCCTTGGAATTTCAGCCAGATTGAAATAGATGTATACAGTAGGTTGAACAAAGGACAAAATTATTAATCACCAGGAAAGAAAATAACAACAACCAAAAAAGGAAAAAAAAAAAAAACCAGAACAGAGAGAAAGAGGGAATGCTCTCTTTCAATTCAGGAGCTATATTCATAAAAAAATCTGAAAGAGCAGACACTGAAAACACTATGGTCATTCAACTTCTGTTTGGAAGTGGAAACACCCAGGTGTTGAAAAACTCTTTCTAAACAACATACACCTTTTAAGCTTATTAAGCTGCTCTTCTATGAGATTTTTTTTTTTAACTTAATTTCTTTCTGTCCATCATTATTTAGTTATGGTTACATATGAATCTCCTCATTCAGTACTATTATTTATGAGTTATGGAAGAGAATGACCTCAGCAGCATTACTGAAAAGATAGAAAATTAATATGATTCTGTTGTAGGCTATTGCTGGTCAGTGTCTTTGTTCACTTTGATTTTTGTTTTCTAATTAGGGATCTAAAAAAGTGGTAATGTTTTCTGGAGGTTTTATCATGTTTAAAAATAGCACAGGGCATACATAAAAGAACAAAGCAACCTCACTTTCACAGATACAGTTTAGGATGTAATCAAACAGCAAGTTCTAAAGGAACACCTGCACTGAAACCTTGCCCACCTCCTCCTACTTATTCTCCTCTGGCAGCAAGCCTCATCTGGCCTGCCAGCTCCCCTCCACAAGCAAGGACAGCTGCAAGAGAAAAAGAAAGCTCATCTTCATCAAAACACTCTTTGAAGCTCTTCTGAGGATAAACATTCTTCATTTATTAACAGCTTAATGCTTTGATAAAAGCTCACTTTGTTAAGTAGCTTGGCTTTCAAGAACTGCCCACGTAGATATTTGCATGAAGTTTATAAAGACTTTCAGACAACATGGGATTGCCGGAAATATTGCTGAAGGCATAGAAATAAAAACAGAGAACATATTCCTACTAGGAAAAGAGTGGAAAAATCAAAGGAAGCTTATGTTCAACAGGCTTTACCATTTTCTGAATTATAGTCCTCACTGTATGAAAGTGCCATTATATATGATGTTGAATAGCTTTGTGCTTGATTTTGACTATGTCACTGCAAAGGGAAGCTTAATGCAGTGTATGTTGTTATACCAATAAGACAGCAAAAATACAATGAAAATTTCGGATCTAGTGAAACTTAAAGTAGCATTGACTTTACGCTGAATTTACCAGGGGAACAAGGGTGCAAAACAAAAAAACTTCCTAGTCATAGCTTGTGTAACTAACTGGTTTAGATCATAATTTCTCCTAACTGCAGCAACAGGCAATTAAAATTCAGTGTGATATGAATTCAGAAACAACAACATATTTTATATTATAAATCACTGATATTTGTCTTCACAGTTTCCTTTAAAGTACTGCTACTGCCTTCTTATCAGAATGAAGCTGAAATGACAAAACATCCCAATGTGACTATCCAATCGACTATCCAACTGCATGAACTAAATCTTTTGACATACCTTGTTAGAAATTAGTTCCTAAATTTTCCACGGCAAAACCTGTTCACCCTTACCTGCATGTTCATAAAATATTTTATAGTGACACATTGCAAAGAAAAGCATTTATTTTGGTGATAGATTTTCTCATACGAATCCAGATTAACAACAGAGTTTTTTTTTTAACTGGAGTAAATTAGAATAACTTCTTTAGTGTATAGAAAATACAGTTTTTAAATGGAGATTTTAAAAAACTTTCTTTGAAAGACATTCTGATGTTGAGAAATATTAATGAAAATACACCCTTTGAAAAAATAGGTGTTTCTTCACCATAGCTAAAACAAATCAAAAATTTTTAAAAATCTGAATTAACCCTTCCTGTTATTTATTTAATTATCCTTTATGCTTTTTTAAATATTTTTAATTATATTTTTAAGACCTGTTTTAAAAATATAAACATTTTGAGCTTATATTTGTTCTATTTACTGACAGATATGTCTTTGTATTCCAAGCTGGATTACTGACCAAAGTAAGATCAGATAATACCTGACCTATCATTGAAAAAACTAAAAGGACTAAACACTGAGGAATTTAATTGAAGACCCACTATTACAAGAGAATAAATGTGTAAAAAAATCTACTGGAATATTTTTCTAGAATGAGTCCACAGGAAGTCAGTGAAATTAGGGCCACAAAAATGATTAAGGACTAGAGCATCTTCCATATGAGGAGAGGCTGAGAAAGCTGGCTGTAGAGGAGAAGGCTCAATGCTGGGGGTCTTATCGATGTATACAATTACCAGGGTGGGTGAAGAAGAGCAAACCAGGCTCTTTTCAGCAATGTCCAGTGACAGAACCAGAGGCAACAGGCGCAATTTGAAACACAAGTGATTCCCTGTAGACATCAGGAAACATTTTTTTTTATTGTGAGGGTGACTGAACACTGCCACTGGTAGTCCAGAGAGGTGGTAGAGTATCCATCCTTGGAGGTAATCAAACTCCAACTGGGGAAGATCCTGAGCAGCCTTCTCTAGCTGACCCTGCTTAAACAGGGAGTTGGACTAGATGATCTCAGGAGGTCCCTTCCAGCATCAGCCATCCTGTGATTCTGTGAAACACCTCCCAGCACAAGAACTGTGTCTAAGGACAAGGAAATGTTATCCATCTACCACAATAAAGAATGTTAATGGACTGAGTATCCAAAGCAGTTATTCATCGGTGTTAGCACTTTGTTAACACTAGGATAAGTGTAAATAATTTTAAGGCATTCAGCAATGAGATAAATATTTACTTATAGCTATAATTTATTTAACTAATGGGAACTATCTCAAATTTTAAAACAAATATATTGATTTGAAGAGATTTCTACAGAAATCCTCAATCAGATAAGACCAGAACAGTTTACATACGTATAAGGTTTTCAAGATAAAGGAAATTTTAAATTTATGTTGATGAAATGAATCTTATATAACTTTATACACAAGCTGCTCACAATTCCTGGATAAATAACTCTATCACATCTTTTAAAGTAATTTAATAATGGTTCTTTTCATCTAATGAGTCAAATTAGAGTGCTAGGTAACAGAGAAGAACATAAAAATTTTACTGTTCCCTTCTCTGTCTTCCCAACTCCTCAATAAAACACATTCAAATTTTGTATATATTATGTTCTCAGAACAGTTGTACCAGATTTATTGCAATCCATAGATAGTTAATACTGCTAATGTCCTAGACGTTAACATAATCTTCCTCATAACTGAAGGGTAGTCATTGGTCTTGTAATAAATATTGATATAAATGAAGCTTAACTTTATGGTTTAACAAGCTAAACAATTTTTTGAGGAAAAAAAAAATCATTACTTTGCTAGAAATATTTCTTTAGCTTTTCATTCCAAACTATAAAAAATGCTGAGGTAACTGATTTTCACAACTGCCACTAGAAAAAAGAAAAAAGTTTTGGTTTATCATCTAGAATATAACCTACTGAGGGTATATACCCTCAGAGGAAATTCCCAGTGAGGAAAATTTTATACAGTGTCTTTTCATTCCTGGAAGGAAGTATCATAGTTAATTTATAGCTTTCACTCTCAGAAGATGAAATCTTATTAATCCAGAATTTGCACAGCTTTTGCATCTACTACAGAAGGAATCAACTGTATAAGTAATTTAGCATACTAGTTGTATTTTGTTAGTGTTAGTTTTGGCATGAGTCCTGAGAGTTTCATACACCTGGGAAAAAAAATAAAGCTACTGAAGTAATTTATGTGGTAAACCTCTATAATTTGTGTTTCCAGTGTAAAGAAAAACCTTGAAAATTCCCAGACAATGCATTTTTCTCTGGAAGTAGTCAACATTTCTTACTGAACTAATACCTCTAATAATACTTTTAACATTCTTTAAAATCATGTGGTCTTATTTTTTGTTATGTTTTATTCATGTTATAAGAACTGATGCAATTCAAAATTGTCAATTCCCTTGTCAGTTTCTTTGGGAGACCAGCTGGAGGTACTTCAGTGTAAGACCCAACTATTAACCTGTTCAACAAACACAAATATATACTCTAGGAATAAGGTAATGTCTTCCCTCTGTGATTCATTAGTGAACATTTAATGGAAGACCACTGCGTATTGGGTCTTTCACAGATTTCCTCTGGCTCCTCAAAACTTGCATGAGGGATCAGGGAGTTTGGAGTGAGTCAGAAGGGTTGGAGTTCCTTAAATCCCTTCTTTTGCCAAGTCTGTCACAGAATGTAAACCACATGTTCTATGGATAGAGCACTAAACACCAACAGGTTTAAGGCACTAGCAGTACTTTTTAGGCAATAAAGTATAAAATTATTATAATCATTATAATTATTATTGTCTATTGCACTTTCCATCTTTAGAATGTTGTAGAAGATTATGTAAGTAACCTTGCAGGTACAGGTCAGGATTACAAGTCAATGAAAAAAGACAAAAGGAGGTAATGATCAAGAAAATACATAGGCAATGTATTCAGATCAGTCAGGGAAGCAAAGAATCTCTCTTCCAAATGGGGTTTGTTTGGGTTTTGTTTGTTTGTTTGTTTTGGTTTTGTACTTCAAGGGACTAATAATTAAGATTGATATCTAGAAAATATTTTCTGCAGACATATGTATGCACATGCTGATGATCCTTTTTGAGCCTTACTGACTTCAAAGGAACATTTTCTGTGAGTAAGGTTTCCTCCTAGTGATTGCTGTGAAAAGATTGTGATCTTCAAGATGTAGAAAGGAAACAAAAAATTGAAAAATGACTCATGGACAGCAAAAAAGAATTCTTGATGAAGCAGCCAGAGAGAAAGCATAGCGCTTGATAGCATCAAAGACTTTGAGATGTGTATTTTCACAACATATTCCACCAAGTTAAGCTACAGTAAAGACCAACACTCTCTCCACAACATATTTCTTAAAAGGCAAGAGCTGTAAAAAAATACTTGCACTTTTTCAGATACGCATCTCCCTGATTCTTTTGGCTCAGCTAACCACACAAATATGGGCTAATACCTGCTCATAATCATGACTCTTGATCCAGCATCATGTTGGTTCCAAAGACAAATCTATACAACAACCTTGACTTTGTCACAAATAGTATTCTGTAAGAGAAATATTTGAAAGTCGTGGGGTTTGGGGCATGAGAGCGTGAAAAACTTTTAAATTGTACTTTATTTTATCAAAATCAAGATTTAAAGGAAATTTTAATTACTGACATTCTTTGAAACAAATATTGATTTTAGAAACAGACATGAACCAAGGCAAAGGACAAATTTGGTGAGTCACCATTAGAATTTTCTACAAAAGTTTAATGGGGAAACAGTTGATGGGAATGTATAGAGCAGATTATGGCAAGCCCCTGAATCCCCCTATACCAAAATAAACCCAAACCAATCCAAACTCCACATTTTTCAGTGTTTTACAGTCTGGCTAGAAAACTGTATTTTTGGATTTGGATTTTCTCTATGCACACTCCCAATAAGTGTGCATGGCATGGTGTAGTTTTCCAAAAGTAGAGAAAGAGAGATTTTAAACCAGAAGAAAAGATGCAAGTATGCTACATAAAAATTTCTATTCAAAATTTAAATGTTTAACTGTTTACAATTTTAGTCATTATATTCTTTATTACTTCAAACCAAGATACATTCCAAAGGTCAAAGCCTGTTTTGTTACACCCCAAATGTTTGCATTAATTGACATTTTTAGCCTAAAAGTTTCTTTTCAGATCATGTCATTCCAAAAGAAAAAGTAATGTGTACCTTTGGAAAGTACAAAGAGAAATATGGGAAATAAGAATGTTAGAAATAGGAAAATACTTCATATGACAAGATTTTCTTACAGTGTTCTAGAACAATTAAATGACTATGTTGTCTCTACTGAACACTGGTATTTCTATAAGGAATACACTGAGATGAATCATCAGACCTAACTGGTATATAGATACAATTTTCAAAAAATAAGAAATATCTTGAGAATTTTTGTGTTCAAAAGACTTCTGTAGATGCAATCAGTGGGTCATACCTCTAAAATAACTACAAGCATCAGTTATCACTGTAATCAACCAAATTAATGATCTATGAGCCTAAAAACTATATAGAATTGAAACAAGTGTAATAATTAGAAGATAACTTTTTGTAATTTTTCTATAAATACAAATTTTCATGGTTTTTAAACTAAATTACTTTGATTTTTTTAATCTCATATAACTGAAATGGGACTTACAAAAATCACTCAAATTTAGAAAAATCTGTAATTTTAATTATCTATAAAGAATAATGTGTAATTCAACTTAAACTCACATTTGACTAAATCAGAGTGAATGAAAGAGTGAAAATAAGACTGAAAACAATATAATGATTACAGTAGTGTTTATTTACTGTTATAACTTCATTGAAATATTCCAAAGATCTCTCATTCGTGTTCTTTCATACAAAATTGCATTGTCAACACTGCAAATGAAACTAGATTATGATACATAGATGCTCTAATCTTGATAATAAACAACAAAATGAATTAATCCCGGTTGCTTCATGTTTTTTATTTCTCTATATACAGGAAGAGGGAGAGCAGAACAGGACTGGACTAGACCAGAAAGCAATATGACTGTACAAAGATATTGATTGGTATTTCAGTTAAGAGGATTATTTTTCATGCTATTTCTTTGAAATACAAAAATGACTAGATTGTGACCTTCATTCACAGAGGATAGAATATGTACATGTTCAAAGCAGAAGAAAGGGGGAAAATACTCATAGCCTAACTGAAAGGAAAGGAATTGTATGATTTTTATGGTTTTTACTGTCAAGCATATCTTGGAAAACTCTTGAAAATCATGTTACATGTGCATGCATCTAAATGTTTCTGTTCTCTTTTTTCAAACTTTTACATTTACTAATTAATTTATGTCACTCTAGGCATCTCTTTTCATATGGCTTTTTTTCTGCCAAATCACTGCATCTGAAAATGTTATTAGTAATTTAAATAGATTCAACTTCTATTTATTTTTTTACAATGCATGTCTGATAAAATATTTATACAAAAAAATTAAATTAGTGATTTTTGCTTACTTTTAATACCTCTGATATTCAGTACATGAAATTCTGATAAAAATCTACAGTAACCTGAGCTACTTGGGAACTGGGTTTGTTTTAGTGAAGTAGAAATATAGAACAGTTGAAAAAATTATTTAAAACATTCTTTTCTGCACTGATATGTCTTGTGAAGTCTTAATAAATGTTTGAAGAGTCTTATATAATAATATTTTATTACAATTGAAGGAAGAAGTTATAATATTTTATACCATGTTAAGAAGTGATGAATATAAAAATAATAAAATACTGATTTTGATAATGTCACCACATATGACTTATCTTGCATGAAAAGGTCAGAGTCAGAGTATTTTGTAAGATTCAGATGAAGTCTCAAGACATATAGGGCAGAAAATTCAGTAGTTACTTGGTTATATTAAAAGGTTACTGGTTCATATACAGAAAACTTGTCTTCATCTTTGACATGCTGAGTGCAATATCATAAGAGGTGTTCATGTCTGAAGTTTCTCTTTTAACTTGTCTTTTTTAGTGGCTATGTTAGGATAGATGAAGGCCGTCAAAGAGGTTAAATATATATATATATACACACACACATATATAAGCGTTTTATGAACAAAGGAACAGGGTGTTTTTTCATGTGTTATATTTAAAACTCACATTTCTGAAAGGGGCTGTATCTATTCTTACCCATGTCTAACAACTGTAAACTGTGTAAGAAATGGAAAGTAGGTTGAATCATTTGATTTTAAATATCTGTATTTTGAAATGTGGGAAGTGGACTAGCAATCAAGCATTCAAATGCTGATTTTATAAGCGTATGTGTCAAATAGACAATAAGATTTTGGCTCTATGGGATTATGGGTAAATTAACTGAAAAGCTAATATTTGGAAATAAAAAACTGTTGATTTTCTTATTATAAAAATATG
>NW_010274388.1:14269-16713 GCF_000690775.1 Eurypyga helias | reverse complement strand
AAACATGGGGTGTCATGAGTGAGGGGCAAGGCGGGCACCCCAACCCCTGGCGCCATGCTCCTGCCCTCTGGCTCACCCTGGAGCTCTCCTCTCTCCACCTCCCTGGAGGCACGCAGAGCTCGGGAGAAATGCTATGTTAGAGCCCGACTCTGTCCTGAGGAGCAGGAGGGTTTTTCCAAGAGCAGAGAGGTGAATGACCCGCAGCCCTCACACTGCTTCACAGAAGGACGAAGGTTCCTCCTCTTCTGCATCTCCCTCTGTCCTAAGCAGCCAAGAGCAGAAAGCATCTGTATGAGCTGAAAGCAAGTAATTCAGTTGAAAATCTTAGGAATTAATCATTGCAGTAGGAACCAGACGCAGCAGGATTTGCATTTCCATCCCAGGCTTGGGCGGTGACTTTGAGGGTGAGAGGAAGACCCCTTCCCCGGGCCCCCATTCAAACTCAGCTCTCTGCGTATTAATAGCACTGTCACACAGGCACGTAGCTCGGTACCGACTTCAAGGCCTCTGGGAAGCCGAAGAAGCACGCTCCGTCAGCACTCCCTCCTCACGGAGCAGAGCTCCTTACTTCCGAGCTTTCCAGCGTACGCCTGCCGGGAACCGTGGCGTCAGCACTGCTTCAGCTCTGGGAGCAGTGAGGTGAGGGCAAGGCAATCGCTGGCTCCGAAGAAAGATGGTAAGGAGGAGAGGTAATTTTGAGGATGAAAAGCAGAAAAGGTTAGGAGGCTTTTGGGTTTGCTGCATGAACAGAGCTAGGATCAAATATTCTTAAATCTTTGAAGAACAGGGCAGAGGGAGAAGAATAGAACGGTTCTTCCTGCAGGGCCCAAAGGGTAGTGACAGTCCTTTATAGCAGGGCAGGGAGTGACAGGACAAGGGGTAATGGGTTTAAACAGAAAGAGGGAGATTGAGATGGGACATCAGGAAGGAATTCTTCCCAGAGAGGGTGGGGAGGCACTGGAACAGGTTGCCCAAAGAAGCTGTGGATGCCCCATCCCTGGAAGCGTCCAAGGCCAGGCTGGATGAGGCTTGGAGCGACCTGGTCTAGTGCAAGGTGTCCCTGCCCATGGCAGCGGGGTTGGAACTAGGTGGTCTTTTAAGGTCACTTCCAACCCAAAGCATTCTGTGATTCTAGATGAAGCACCATCACCTACAGGACTTCCAGAAGTCAGACAGAGCATGTGTGAACACACGTGTCGAACCAAGTACCACAATGAAGTAGCTGGGAAGTAGCTCCAGTACCTGAAGAGGCTACAAAAAGCTGGGGGGGACTTTTTACAAGGGCCGGTAGTGACAGGACAAGGGGTAACGGGGTTAAATTGAAAGTGGGGAGGTTTAGATCAGATATCAGGAATAAATTCTTCCCGGAGAGGATGGGGAGGCCCTGGGACAGGTTGCCCAGAGAAGCTGTGGATGCCCCATCCCTGGAAGTGTCCAAGGCCAGGCTGGATGAGGCTTGGAGCGACCTGGTCTAGTGGAAGGTGTCCCTGCCCATGGCAGGGGGGTTGGAACTGGGGGATCTTTAAGGTCCCTTCCAACCCAAACCATTCTGTGCTTCTAGATGAAGCACCATCACCTACAGCACTCCGAGAAGCCAGAGCGAGCATGTGTGAACACACGTGTTGAACCAAGCACTGCAGTGCAGTAGCTGGGAAGAGCGCGGTGCTGCAACACCCTCACCCGTTCTGCGGGAAAGCAGTGGCTGCGTTAGTCATCAAACCGTGTTCAAGCAGAGCGCTTCCTCCCCAAGCAGTTCCCAGCGTTAGAAAGCCGAGGCGTAGGAGGAGGGAAAGGCCTTGTTTAACCCGCAGGGAGTGTTTATTCATTCATTAACGAGGCAGGGTGGCTCCACGGCGAGTTAGGAGAAGCACACTCATTTTCACCCAGTCTGATGAGCAACATCATGGGTTGTGCAACAGCTGGCCCTGCACAGGCGCAGAATCAAGGACCTACAGTCTTAAATCCTTGGATTTGTTTTTTTGCAAGCTCCTCCCTCAGAACACCGTTGCTCTTCCCTTGCCATTTCAGAGCTGCAGGGATGTACATAGACAGTACCACGGCTGAAGGCAAACCAGCTGGCTTCTCGCCATGAGAAAGGGCTGAGAAACCTAGACGTGAGAGAGGAATACATGAAACCCACTGAAACCCGGTACTTTTTGGACGGCTGCCACCTACAAGCACAGCCTGTGCACCTGCCGGGCGGCTGGCTGAAGATTACGGGGCAACCATGCTGCATCCGCTAACATAGACAGTACCACGGCTGAAGGCAAACCAGCTGGCTTCTCGCCATGAGAAAGGGCTGAGAAACCTAGACGTGAGAGAGGAATACATGAAACCCACTGAAACCCGGTACTTTTTGGACGGCTGCCACCTACAAGCACAGCCTGTGCACCTGCCGGGCGGCTGGCTGAAGATTACGGGGCAACCATGCTGCATCCGCTAAG
>NW_010274388.1:0-14253 GCF_000690775.1 Eurypyga helias | reverse complement strand
AAGTTAAGAATACGTACAAATGTTGGAGAGTCGCTGCACAGGCTGGGGCTTTCTCTGTGCCTCAAATCACACATCCTCTGTGGCTGAAAAAAACAGCACCACTGCTCTAGACAAGGATGAGAAGGCAAGGATACATCTGCACAGGGTTTTATTAAAGTAGGCATCATCCACAACTTAAAATATTTGAAAAAATAGTCTGACCAACTTTTTTTTTTCTTTCCCTCCTGAATAGGCAAGTTAACAACTACAATGCTCAAATGTCATGGAAGAAGTCTCTGCCCACAAGTCAAACTTCCTCGGGAGCAAAAGTCAAGACATTTTGTCCCACATGGAGTGGGTTTAATACAGAAAATGCTGCAACATAGTTACAGCAGAAGTTAAGGTGGAAGATGTGGAAAAACACCCACATGTCATCATTGGTCACAGGTTGGAAAGCAGAACTTCAAACAGGACTGGGACCTTGTAGACACATCTAGTCACATTCCCTATCGCCACGTTGCTACCTCCCGACAACGTTCTATCACGATACGGTTTATTTCAGGTATTGCAAGGTAAAAGTTTCTTAAACAGCTGCTCCTAAATGAGGTCAGCCACTTTTGGCAGGCAAAAAAAAAAAAAACCAAACCAGGAAGATTTGGCTCAAAATGCCATAGGGTTGAATGCCACCTTCACCATAACACCTTATCCAAAGCTGGTGCGATGCCACAGCCGAGGACAGTGTGTTGCACAACATTCCTCCTCTTCTCTCTAGTGGGCGTGAAGGGGAGCTGTGAAGGGTTAGGGGAGTAGACCCCGTGACACTGATTGAAGAAATGGAGTGAGACCCATCAACAACTCTTTATTTTACACGTCTCGTGGAACGGCAGCAATGAGGAGTCCCCAGGGTCTGAATTATGAGACTGGAATGGACAAGACACTTCAGCTCACAGTAAAGCCCTTCCTCCGGCGGCTCAGTGCGATCACCCTGTGCTGGCAGGGCAGAGGACGAAACCTGAGCCAGTCTTTCCCTGCGGGGTATGAATGGAGGGCCAACTTTGCTGGCCCATTGGGCCAAATATTACACTTGAACAATGTGAGAGTTACAACAGCGGCCAAAGTTTAAAAACTTGTCTTTTCAGAAATGTAAACAATATTAAAAAAAAAAAAAGTTTCAATACCAGGCCCCAACCTTAAGAGGTCTTTGAGCTTAAAAACCTGGGAAACGTATACTTTGCCAACAGATGAAACAATAAGATACATTAAAAACCCAAGAGATACAAGTGTAAATGTTTAAAATAACTGGGTTTTCACAGAATCTTCATTTGAAGGTTACTTTCACGAGAAAACGTATTCCCTGCAGCACATAGACTCCTTCACAAAGAGACAGAAATCTGGTCATGCCAGTTACCCACTTACTGAGGAAACACCGCAGGGTTACAGAGAGCGTAACAGACTCGCAACTATCAAAGCGTCATCGCAGAAAACAGAGCAAGTTGTAGGCAAAACAAATAAAAGACTTGAAGGTGTTCACCTACACCTGCTCCTGGAGTATACAAGACAAAAAAAAAAAAAAATAGGATGGAGAGCTCCATATAGGGAATTCCCAGTCATTTTGAAAATGAAAGATCTTTTTTCTTTGAAAAAAGCATTCCCAGATGCTGTTTCTCAAGGCATTCTATAGCTATAGTAGCTGATGCCTCAGATTCACAGCCACGGAAACCGGTGTTTTACCTAAAATGGCTTTCCTGTCTCTCCAGCTTGTCATTCCTCAAAGTCTCCTTAAGTAGCTTCTGAATAGATGTTTCTTCCTCACATGCACCTACTAAGACTCCCTTGGTAATCCCAGAATCTCCTGTGCATGAAGCTCAATGAGCAGAACAGCCCTTAACTGTAGCTAGAAGACGGTTTCAGCTTCTGGATCTCTCTCTGAAGAATAAAAGCGTGTGGCAGTTACACATAAACAGCATCTACAAACACATTTCCAGTGCAGATGGAAAATGTAGTGAACATGAAGAGATTTCAAAGGCCAACCTGACTCTACCATCATCAGCCCACCTCTAAAACTTGCTCCAGGCAGTATGTCATCGTGCTAGCACGCCTATCAAATGGGATAACCACAAGTAGTGCTAATTAACAACACACCCATACCTGGGCATCGCCCTCTTGAAATACAACCCAGATTCACATACACGTAACAGCCCTTTGGATTTCAGCTCTACCTCTGAGGTTAAACCCCAGGCAGAGGCACTTTCAAAGAACAGGGCAAAGCTTAGCTTGCAAACCCTGGTTTTTTAAAGCATAATGAGAATTCAAGTCCTATTCCTCTTCACATTTATAAGCATTACAAGAATAATGCTACTCTGTATGCTCTATGTGTAGAAAAGTGTGTTTATACACCATTATATATATGCATATATAAATAGGAACTACCGACCAAAGTTTGGTTTCAAACTAGGATTGCAACGACCCCTCCAATTTGGAAACGTGAAGTAGCTCTTCTGATCTCTTTTGTAAGCAAAGAGTAGAAAGGATCACCTCTTACTACAACCTAACATCCTCCACCAGGAAAAATGAAAAACCCATCGTTAACGCTGTGGGACACGCCTGAAACCCCAGGTTTGACACTACTGCCCCACGCTGTTCACCAAAGAAGAGGCAGGCAGCAGTAATGATTGGAGATTCATCAGCCAGGAGTAAGTGCGCTTTTTTTTTCTTATCTAGCTGCTTAAGTGTGAAAGTTCACAAAATCTGTGTTTGTCATCAGCGCTGTGCTTGGAGACAGTACCAAATGATGTCATTTGTCTAACAGTACGTTCCAGCTACAGTATGCTTCTGCCCAACTCTACTGCTACTTATGAAAATTAATAATTGACATGCTTTAAGACTCAGAAAATTATAAACTAATTTAGCCATTTCTTCCTGGTCCTCTGTGGAAATCTGGAAACATCTTACAAAGTATTTCAGTTAGCTTGAGCAATCCTGGAGTCAGACCCCAGGAAGCTAAACATCGTAGTCACCAACTCGGGGAGATCGTAGTCATGTTTCCAACCCCAATCCTTTTTTCCTGTCATCAAAGTTCATTGGCCAGCTGTCAGCTGCAGGAAAAAAAGAAGAAACAAGGAGCGTGAGGTTTAAGAAAAACTTCTTTAAACTTCAAGATGCAACATCACTGGCCATTTGAACCACTACAGTTGAATTTGGGGCCTACAAGGAAGCTGGAGAGGTATTTTTTCCAAGGGCAGGGAGTGACAGGACAAGGGGTAATGGGTTTAAATTGAAAGAGGGAGATTGAGATTGGACATCAGGAAGAAATTCTTCCCGAAGAGGGTGGGGAGGCACTGGGACAGGTTGCCCAGAGAAGCTGTGGATGCCCCATCCCTGGGAGTGTCCAAGGCCAGGCTGGATGAGGCTTGGAGCAACCTGGTCTAGTGGAGGGTGTCCCTGCCCATGGCAGGGGGGGGGACTGGATGGGCTTTAAGGGCTCTTCCAACCCAAACCATTCTATGATGCTTTGAATTTCAGATCGTAAGATGTGAACTATAAACGAGCAATTTGCAAGTGGCTAAAAAGAAAAGAAACTTTGTTTTGCCACTAACATATAGCAGTCTTAACGTTTGTTCTTACCCACTGCCACAGGAGCTGACACTAACCTATGGCCTGCCTGACTTTGTCCACGTTGTAGGTCACCTGGAGTTCAGGGACGTGCTTCTGCACTTCTTGTGCCAGCTCTTCAGGAGTGAAGCTCATGGCGCTGATGTTGTATGTCCTCATGGTCAGCGCCTCCGCGGGGGCCTCCATGACCTCCAGAGTCGCTTTCAGACAGTCATCAATGTACATCATTGGGAGACGAGTGTCTGGCTTTAGGTTGCACTGGAATTTGCCGGTCTTTATGGCATCGTGGAAAATCTGGACAGCATAATCTGCAGAAAAGAACAGTGGATGGTGTGTACTCATCTGCCTCAATCCCTTGTTCATGTTATGACAGTCAACAATCCTCAGAACACGCCCAAAATCTAGCAGCAGAACTGTGTATGATTTGTGCTGTACAGCAGGAGCGTAAGAAGTCATCCCAAAATATCCCAATGGCAATCCAGCGTTCACACACTGCAGCAAGGCAGCAGAGTTTAACGTATTTTGAAAATAAATGGTCTCAATGAGTGTAAAATCTCTCAGATACTGTTTAAATGGAAACACTACCAAACAGTCCCTAGGCTGGAGTGGGCAAATGTGTTGCAACACTGTTGAAAACGCATCTCTGCAGAGACTCTCTGTACTGCCAAGGGTTAGATTTCTACCAACACATTAAAAGTTACTCTATTGGCTTGGTTTTGCCATTCTTGTGTGCATTTCTCAGTATTGCAGACAAGTCGCTTACCAGTTGTTCCCCCACCAGGCTGAGAGTCAGCAGATATAATTCCTGGATACCTCAGACAGCGGAAGTCCAGGCCGTACCGGTAATGGTAGTACTATGGAGGGAGGACAGAAACAGCTTTATGCATCAAGACTAGACCACACAACTCATTGATTTCATAGGAAAAATCTGCCAGAGGATGAAAGTTCATACTGTACCTTCCCCTGACAGGGATGAAAAAAAAGGAACCACCACACAGTCTCCATTCCCTGCCAGGAAGCAGAATTCTCTGCTTGCCCTATTCCAGTTTTCAACCACATCAACAGATACGGATTAGCTTCTAACGCAGGGTCTAGAAACTGAAAATTCCTCCTGGTTGTGAGAGATTTCAGGTTAACAGAACCTTTAGACCTGCCACTGTCCTTCATAAATTTGAAGTGTATGGAAACCACATGTAAAAATATCAGCGTTAACAGTAACGTTTCTAAAAACCTACACATCCAAAAGAAGTTGTGCACGTACAGACTCCCACAGCTTCGACTTTAGAGTCTTTCCTTTTTTGGACAGGGGCAAAAGTTATCACTGCCTAGCACACTTTCGCAAGGCTTTGTACACTGTCGTTTATGCAATGCCATTCACAGTGGCAGATGAGGCAGAGAGACCAAAGCCAAAAGAACCAGGGAAAGAAGCGATACTGAAAGTTAGATGTTTGCCAGCTTCCAATTCCCTGTGCTTTTTCCAACTAAACTCAAAAGGTATTTGTCCTGAAGAGCTGCCTCAGACTACTACTGAGTACTGAAGCCTGAAGGAAGGAAAGAATGGGGGAGAAACCCCACACTGCAGGGAGGATTCTCACAAGAGCTATAATGTTCTCCCGGAACTTGCATGCGATAAATTAAATAAATAAAGTCTCACTTCTCCCATGAGCTCAGCGTGAACCTTGGAGACTCCATAGATTGTCCTTGGTCTCTGAATGCAGAGATCAGGAGTTGGATCTCGAGGCGAAGTTGGTCCAAAGGCTCCGATAGTGCTTGGAACAAAAAGTCTCAAATTATGCTCAGATGCGATATCCAGAACATTGTGTAAACCTGGAACAAACAACCGGATTTTTCAGAACACAGACTGCACTTTCTCGAGCCTCTGTAGGAGTCATGAACTCGAAGCCCTTGCCACATACCGGTAATGTTTACAGCTCTGGCCAAAGGGACGTTTGCTTCTCCAACGGCACTCAGCAAAGCACTGTAGTGGAACAGCCAAGTTATCCGATTGTTCACCACTATCTCACGTAAATTCTTGTAGTCCAAGATATCCGCGTAGATAAAAGGACCTAAAAGAAATGGAAGCAGTAGGAAACTGAATGCCAAGAAGAATGAAGAACGTAAAGACAAGTTCTACACGAAACTCCTTGCTGCTTCTTGACCGTACCCATATTCAGCTGCTCGGGCACCCAACAGCAGTGTCACTAATTAGTAAATAAGCAGGAGAAATGAAGAGAAGCTGCCACCTTCATCTCAGACTGATGCAAGAACATCCTATTTCATCCAGTCACCAGCATGACAACAGGGAACATCTTGTGTACACTATTTGCTTAAATACATCATTGAACAGTAATGACAAGGTAACACTTATGCAGGTTTCTGATGAAAATCAAAGAATCCAAAAATCCTGCTCTATATCCATCTTATCACAAACAAATCCCTGAGCGTGGAAAAACAAAGCACGTATTTCATTTCCTACTTGTTCCCTCCAAAAGACCAAATGCACGTCTTGCCACAGCAGGAGCACAACAGCCAAGCTCAACTTGACTCAAGTAGTTATTCTGGTCAACAAAGTGGCAAAGCAACAGTTGCAAAACGCAAAGAAAAGTATTTAGAAAAAGGGAATTATAGACAGAAACAACCAATGTCTTGGCAAGATTTCAAAGCATTATCCAGAAATTTTGAATGGCAACTTGTTCAGTTTAATCCACTTGTCATTTAGATTTTGTTAATCGGTCTATCAGCATCAGAGGTAAAGGCAAATTTTTTTTCCCCTCCATATGCTTCCCCGGTCACTTACCACTGTAAAAAACACTATCCGCAGGCTTCCTAATGTCAGACAAGATGACATTGTTCTTTCCAAAGCGTTTCCTGTGTAAAAACACCCACACAGAACAGTGAGTCCGCAGTCTTTGAGATAATTCCTAAGCTGCTACGTTGCTATTTTGTTTCGCAGCAGCAATATCAGAAGGGCAATAATTTCCACAATTAGATTAGTCACTGCACTAAAAAAAAACCACCAATCCTTTAAGTGTCAGTATGGCATCTTAGAAAGTTAGTCGGCTACTACTGGTAGCAGTGAAAGACTGCATAGGATAGAGAAACCTTTTAGAAAACTAAAATACATTGAGAAGAGAGACTTTCCTACCCTCTTCTTTCTGAAAATGTTACCCAGAGATCATCTACTCCCCTGTGGTCAACAAAAAGCCACTGGGCTTGCTGTGACTGAGGCTCCTTTCATATCAAAGCAAAACTGAGCAATCTCTGCCTTGTGCTTTTCCAATCGACGCGTGGCCGTAGCAGAGAGCAAGTCTCATGACACTGGAGTACATTCCAGCCTTCCATTACCTGGGTGATTCTCAAATATACCAGAGAACTGGTAGAAAACATTCAAACCGCGACACAGGGATTTTGCTCACTTTTGGAGGATTTGTCTGCAAGAAACACTGTCCATGAGCCAATGATACTCTGGGGCTGAGTAAGGTGGGTATGGACAACAGTACGGACAGGGAGAGCTCTCAGAGCACTTTACACTTTGTGAAAAGATACCACGGGAAAAATAAGGTAACTCTGCATGTGAGGCAGGGGAAGAGAAAGACTCAGAATAAACATATCTTCAATTTACTCCTTTTGCTGCATCAGTTCATCTTCACTGAATCATAAAAGGTTCAAGATCTTCGACAGGACAAGGGGTAATGGTTTTAAATTGAAAGTGGGAAGGTTTAGTTTAGATATCAGGAAGGAATTCTTCCCACAGAGGGTGGGGAGGCACTGGGACAGGTTGCCCAGAGAAGCTGTGGATGTCCCATCCCTGGAAGTGTCCAAGGCCAGGCTGGATGAGGCTTGGAGCAACCTGGTCTAGTGGAAGGTGTCCCTGCACATGGCAGGGGGGGTGGAACTACATGATCTTTAAGGTCCTTTCCAACACCAAGCATTCTGTGATTCTATGATCTTGTATTCTAATCTTTATTTTTGCTTGTACCTTACTAAGCAGGGCACCTGACTCCTGAAGTTACTCCTGAAGAATTCTATTGGAATTCTGAGAGAGACAAAGGTTGGGAGTTGCAGAGCCCAACAGCTGGGTAGTTTGCAAAGGACTACGTAAGTTTTAAGTGGATGGTTGTAATTTTTATCTCCTGCGCTACCGGCATGAAGCCCAGCTCTGTCTCTCTGCTGAGCACCCAAATCCAGCCTTATTTGGCCAGGCAGAAAAACAGAAAAGAAAAACCGACCACCCTCTGATGATTCAGACTCTGAATACTGCCTCTGACTGGAAGCAAACTGAACTGAGCATCTAGTCTCTTAGACAAATTATGTTATTTTGGGAATCGTGACCAATGTACACACAGAAAGTACACCACTGAACCTAAACCAAGCGCAGGGGTAAAAAATAAAAAGATGGTGAACGTTTTAAGTTATTTACAAAACTAAGAGGCAAAAAAGAATCTGCAATTGTCAACAGGATTCTTTTCTAAACAGCTTTTCAGAAAGTTACTGCCTCCAGAAGTGATGCCCCAAGCACGAATGCCTCACTAACGGCAAGTTAGAGAATCATGACATACCTCAGAAGCTTAGCAAGTCCCACTCCAAGCTGGCCAAGGCCACCTAAAAGGCAATGCACAGGAGACAAAAATCAGAGAGAGAGTGGTATCACAACACAAAGCCCCATTATTACACACATCACATCAGAAATTAGTACTATTTTACTCAGTGAGTCAGAAAATTTTCTGGTTTTCTCAAGAAAAACCCAGTGAACTTCTTTTAGGTGATTTCTGGAATAAAAATAGTAAGAAAGTTCACATGGGACTCGGATCTTATCACCATACAGGAAAGATCATCACGATTCCAGAATACTTTGAGCATTTTGGCTTCCAGTATTCTGCTCACCAGGGAGGGAGGAGGAGAGTGGGGGTCTCAGCTGAGAAGCTGGAGCAGAAATACAGTTACGACAGAAATGCTGACCTGTAATTAGCACCCGAGGATGATCAGACTCGGAAAAAGAAACCGAGTGAAAGCCGGCATCGGAGGCGACCTGGCGGGGCGAAACTCCGATGCATCGGACAGGCACGATGGAAATCCCACATCCACATCCCGAGCTCTGTAGCAGCTGGCTGACAGCTCTGCTCACGTGTTTGACAATTGGCATTTTCCTCCTTCAAATATGCTGCGAGAACAAAAGAAAAGATTAGTCACAAATGACTCGACCACAGTAAACATTTTAAACACTCTCTTAGAAAACTCTGAAGGGTCTCAGAGAAGTCCCATGCAATCCAAGCCCTGGCTGACGTGCCAGCTGAGAGCCACATCTACTAGAAGCAGCCTGTGAAGTAGCATGAATAGAGGTAACGGATTCACCAGAGCAAGCTCAAGAAAATATCCACAGCCCCAGCACAGAGTCCAGTATAATGAACAGTGAGAATACAGTTTAAATTTAAGCCTTTTTAAAGCAGCCACAAGATTTCAAGCACAAAAGACAACGAATACAGAATTCAACAAGCTCAGCTGCTACGATGACACAGCTTCAGGGTCGGTGCTTCTGAGTGAGAGTTTTGTAGCCGGCAATGAATAAGCAAACATTCTTAGTATTGCATCAGCAAGGCCCAGCTAAGCCAAGAGGCAGCAGAAAATCTCTTTAAAGAGCACTGCTTTGCTCAGACTTAATACGTGTCATGGAGAGTACCTGGAAAGCAAACAAAGGAGCAGCAGTATTTACCCATGGTTTAAGAAAACATCCTAATTGTTTCACACACACACAAGAAAAGACACAATTCGCTCATAACACATTGCAGAAATATCCATGAGCAACCCTGAGCTACATGGAAGTTTGGTTTTCTTTCTCTCGAAATATTGGGGAAGGAAATGGAGAAGAATGTACCCCAGTACATTCACATACACAGTACATTCACATACCCCTGTACATTCACATACCCCCACAACTGGTCTTTTCTGAGTTTACTTCTTTGGAATACAATTCTTAAGCCACAAACACTTAAATTCTGCCTTCTCCCTCTTCAAACAATCACAGAATCATGGAATGGTTTGGGTTGGAAGGGACCGTAAAGATCATCTAGTTCCAACCCCCCTGCCATGGGCAGGGACACCTTCCACTAGACCAGGTTGCTCCAAGACTCATCCAGCCTGGCCTTGGACACTTCCAGGGATGGGGCATCCCCAGCTTCTCTGGGCAACCTGTTCCAGTGCCTCCCCACTCCCTCTGGGAAGAACTTCTTCTTGATATCTAATCTAAACCTCCCCACTTTCCATTTAACCCCGTTACCCCTTGTCCTGTCACTACAGGCCCTTGTGAAAAGTCCCCCCCAGCTTCCTTGTAGGCTCAATTTTTTCTCTTTCCCAGAGTGCTAGAATAAGTAAATTCCCAGATGAAAATAGATTTCAAATTAGCTCACTTGAGATTAACCTGTCAACTCCTCTCTCATGTTTGTTCTTGAGGTATTGGTTATAAAAAGGAAAGCTGGGGAGGAGGAAGGCCACAAAAAGAAATTATGGCAGCTAATTGCTGCAGATGAATTCCAGCATGACCCATTCTAGCCTGCATAGAAAAGCAAACAAGTAATTATGTGGGTGTTCCTTACACTTAGGGCAACACATAAGGCTGAGAATTTTCTGATACTTCAGGGAGTCCTGCTATTTAAATACAGAAGATTTGCTAAACCACCTACCACCTGCTTAAGAAGATACCCCCTCAAAAAAACACATCTGCATGTTTAAACTGATCAAAGAGACTTATCCTGAGACACATCTTTCCCCCCCCAAGACTTGTTTGCTCACTTGCTTACTGCCTTGAGAAGCATGGTTAATTAGCATCTTGATGAATGAGCCAAGCCTCTGCTGCACCTCACAGCTACAAACCCATCAGAGGGATCATTCTCCCCAGTTACAGCCTTGATCTAGTAAAGCTGTACCTCTCCAGTCACACTGCTACAGAAGCAACGGCTCCACCTTCTCGGGGCTTTGCACAGATCTCCTGCAATTCCTCGTCATACACCAACTCTATACATACATCTAACTCCACCTACAGAACTGGAGCAAACAAGCTCTTCCTTCAGCACTGAGAGGCCCCATTTCCTGAGGACTCAGACTCAGAGGCAACTAATTGCTATCTGAGGTTACAGTATCTTTCTCCTATCTTGATTCTCTGACGTTAACTAATACAGTTCAGCTCCTACTGCTGATGGACCACAAAGATAATGAAGGAACTTTCTCGTGAAACAAACTCATCTCTCCAGTGAGGAAAGGTTGAGACACCTGGGACCGTTCAGCCTGGCGAAGGCTCAGAAGGGGAATGTGTACAAATACCTGAATGGGGGGTGCAAAGAGGATACATCCAGGCTATTTCCAGTGGTGCCCTGTGCCAGGACATATGGGCATCGGCACACACACAAGAGATTCCTGATGTTCAGAGGAACCTCCTTTTTATTAGGAGGCTGCCCATGCACCAGCACAGGCTGCCCAGAGAGGTTGTGGAGTCTCTCTCCTTGAGGATTTTCAACACCCACCTCGTCGCAGTCCTGGGCAACCAGCTCTGGGCGGCCCTGCTTGTGCAGGGGGGGTTGACCCGATGAGCTCCAGAGATTCCCTCCAACCTCAACCTTTATCTGACACTCAGCCAAGGCATGACTGAGATTTCCCCTCCCCTGCAAGCCCACCGTCACAGAACAGGCACATTCTTTCTATTTTTGAAACTCAGGCCCTGTCAAGCTTACTTGAAATCAACTAAGAGGTGCAAAAAATAGGTGTGCAGGGGAACAAGGCAGCAGGCAGACCTATCCAGACAATTCAACCTCCTAAGATGTGTTTCTCACTAGGAAACCAAAATAAAAGTGTTAAAGGGCAGTGTTAACCCTTTAATGAGCCATGATAATCCCTTCTTGTTTCAGAACAGGCTAATAAACCACTCCTACAGCACTCAGAGAGACTCGCTGGCCTCTGCTGCAGACAATTTCCCCTCCAAGTACCTGAAAAGGCATTCTGAGCTCTATAACCAAAGTACAGACTGACGTTAATTGCTACTGAAAATGCCACACGAGGATCAACCTGGTTTCCCACCTACCGGACTGGTTTCTCCAAGTGCACCTGGAGTGAAACCACACAGGCTTAAGCTGAGAATTTACCTGCAAGTCTAGGCTGACTCAAAAGAAGAGTAAACATGTTTTATACCAGACACTGGAAAACCCCTGGCTCAACAAGCAAGGCTGATGCGGGCAAAAATCCCACCTACAACATGGATTTATTTCTACTTCAAATATGGGGGCAGAGAGGGAAAAGAGTATAACTAGGTATTAAATTCTAAAGATGCCAACAAATGCACAGGTATATAAAGAAATTAACTGCATGCCTTAAAAACACTTTCCCAAACCAACCACGAGAAAAGTAGTGCAAACACAGTGATTGAGTCACAAAAGCAACGAGGACAGAAAAGCCCATTCTGCCAGAGCAGAGTTTCCCATTTTAAATAACTTCAAGGAGTAATTAGCAGCTCTGAACCAAAACAGTATTCATTTAACTGATGTAAAAACCCTTTTTATTTGATAGGCTTCTCTTTCTTACTATCTCAAAGACAAATACTTCTGTACTGCGAGGAATTGGAGAGAGAAAAAAATATATATGTATTTTTACACGCCCTGTATTACCTTCTGATTCGTTTCTCAGTCACTGGTTTTACTCATCGACCCAAAATGATATTAGAATGTATTCTAATGATACTCTAATAGACTGAAGTAGAAAGAACATTAGAAACTAGCTCTTTTCTTTTCTAGATCATGTAAAACAAGGAAGTTTTATCCTGAAGCATGGAAGTTATTTCCCTCACCCCACTAATTTAAATTAACAGCCAACACTAGTTTCAAGGATTAAGCAATACACACTGGAAATTTTCCTCTTCTATACTCACCTGTCCCTCAGCTGGTGATAGAGCAGAAGCCGAGCGGAGGTGGCAATTTATAGGACACTGCCTCTTTTGAAAGCCAATCAAAACCTGATAGAAAGTAGGAGTTGTCCCACACCTTAAAAAAAAAAAAAAAGGGAAAAAAAAGGGTGCGCGTGAGAGCAGCAGCAGCCAGGGATATCGCTTCGCTCACATTCGCTTGATTTTGAAATGTCTGTGAGGCTGTGATAGGCAGAGGGCTCCGAAGCTATGCGAGCGGCTCCTGTAACTAAGAGAACCGCACAACCTAGGGTCGTCTCTGAAGGACGGGTTTTCAGCTAATTGGTTGCAGTGTAAGGGATTAGTATGAAGCAAAACACGTGTTCAAATGTAAAGCAATAATCTCCCTTGGATGGCAGGAAATTTTTGGAGTTTTGTAAGAAGATTAAAGCACAGGAAGAGGGAAAAGAGGGAGGAAAAAAAAAGAAGCAGGTTCATTAAATGACATTTAGCAGCTGCTGTTCCTTTGTGAGATTTCCAAAGTGTTATGTAAGCAGCAAGCACCTGTTGCTCATGTAAAAGACAAAAACATGTTTATAGAAGTGAGAGGTTTCTTATGTATTAGTTATTAATAGCACATTATGGTGATAAGAAAGATAAGAAACTCATGGGTTTGGTCTGGAAAAATCCCACAACAGTAAGCTTCGAACAAAATGGGAAAGAGGAAGGAGAGAGAGGTCAGAAGCAAACCCCAAACCTCCCATAGTGTTTCTGGGGGCTGCATAGTTGCTGAGATGTGGATGCCCCTCCACAGAGCTAACCAAGGAAGTCCAGCACTCTCTTCTTTCAAAGAAAGCTGAGATACTGTCTAGGACACAGGATCTTGCAGATTCCCAACCGTTAGTACTTTCAAAACAGCCAACATCCCTCAGAGATATGGTCCTCATCAGCACACTAAACTCCTAGTTATCATTCTCAACGCACGCTTGTCTCCAAAACCACATAGTTTCTGCTTCAGACCTGACAAAGGGCTTACGCACTGGAAAGCTCCTCTACTTTTTCCAACCGTATCGGAGCGCTTGAGTGGAAAGATACTGCCCCGCCTTGGGCATCTGGAAGATGAAGCACATGCCACTTTGCCTGTCCCACGGGAAAGCCTCACTACCTGGTGCCCACTTGCTGCCAACTGGAAGGTCCGTCGGATCACCGCACTTGGGAGCGCTCAAGCTGCAACAACTAGGGGGTACTCTCAGCTTAACCAAGCATTAATGCAGACCAAACCCATCGCACATCCCCTCCTGGCATTTCCTCTGGTTGGGAGAGCCCCAAACCCGGGTAAAGGCTCCCTGCGTCCCCCGGCATGGCAGATGTGCCAAGGCGGAGGGGTGGCCGGGCTCGTGCTGTTCTCTCTGGCAGGCAGCTGTTGGCTAACCTCGGCTAAAACAACCTTGACACACACGCACAACCTCCGCGTGTGCACCCAAATATCTGGAAATTTACAAGAGTCCTGCACCGCTTTGTTTATTCAAATATATGATAACAAAAAATAGAATGAAAAGTATTTCCTGATCCTGACTTCTATGCAACAAAAAAAAACCCCAAAAAACTCCACCCCAAAGTCAGCTTATACCAGCTACTGAACGGTGTGACGCTCTTGGAGCGGATAAGGAAAGAGCTACTTCACACTGGGCCCCCAGAGATGAAGCAAAGAGGCGGGAGGGAGTTTGGCCCGGGAAAAAACGCCCTAGGCCGCTGCCAGGTCTCAGGGGAGAAGGGCCAGG
>NW_010274387.1:19985-25998 GCF_000690775.1 Eurypyga helias | reverse complement strand
CCTACACCCTCCTTTCAGGGAGCTGATTCCAAAACCACAGCCAGGTTTCACAACAGCAAGCAAAATCCAAAAGAAGAGTTAAAAAAACCAAATCCTGAGTCCAACAGCAGAGAGACACCCCCACCCCCAGCCCCACCTGCCCCTCCACAAGCCCAGAAGTGGACACCACCACCACCACAACCCCCCCAAGGCCCAAAAAACCCAAGACGAGGGAGAACAAAAATTCCAGCACCCCCCACAAATCAGCCCAGCAACGGGAACTGCTTCTCTGCTAAAAGTCCTCCAAGAAGTAAGGAAAGGGGGCTCTCTGCAAAGCTATCTGCTAGCCCAAAACAACGCTAAACCCCATCCCTCTGGGCCACTTCAGTGCCTTGCAAACTGTGCATGCACCCAGGCTGACCACTGGGCTTGACACATCACAGAAGGAAACAAGATCCATTGGAATGAAACAAGTTCCCTTGGCCACTGTGGGCCGGCCAGCTTTCTGTAGGAGAGCAACTCATTCCTGCCTGAAACCAGCACACCACTCAAGTGAATCACACTCCAGATTTAATTGTTGAGATCCGCAAATGTTGTGAAATGCATGATTTTATTTTATTCTAGTTCTCTTCATAATAGTGGGCGCTTTTTTCTATGTTGAATTTGAACAATGAGCTTCTAAAATCTGTAAATTATCTACATACAATGATGTTGCAATATTTTTCATTATTTATTTTAACAGAAAAGATAAGACTTGGGAAATTCTGCAAACCAGCCTTCTGTGTGGTTTGTTGGTTAATTTCTCCCTGAAACCCTTCTCCGAATGCAGATAGCCAGGCCAGTACCACCATATTTATTTTCTATCCTGATTTACGTATGGACAGTAGTATGGGATCTCATTCCCTAATGTTATCTCTGGGGCACACATGACTGAATGCTGTCTCTTCAAATCAATCCTGTGGAGCAGCTTCTTAATCCGAGCTGACTGGTTGCTTTTCCATTGTTATATACATGGTAGGTGGAAAACATCTGAACTTATATTCTTATGAAGGTAGGTGTTTGTCGGTAGATTTTTCTCTTTTGAAATTAGATGAGATATCTTTCACTGTTTTTTTTTATGGGTTATACATTAAAAATATTGTTATTGAGGGAATCAATACATTTTATTTGAAAGCGCACAGAAGCAGTAAAAAAGATGAAGTTGAGCATAATTTTGCATGTTAGAGCAATTGGTTTAAGTGAGAAAATTGTGTTTTGTATCCTTATTAACTGGCTTTGTTTGAATAAGCAATCTGACTGGCCAGGGAAGATTATGAAATCACTAAATAAAGAAAATTCAGACTGTGTATATATTCCATTTTCTTTGCCAGGAAATAAATAAGCTTGAAGTGTGTAATAGAGTAAACAACATAGATTTGGTTTCTGCAGTACGATCTGCGACCGTTGCAGAAGTTAGGCAGAACTTCTAGATTCTGCCAACAATCTCCTGACACTTTGCACATAAAAGATATGAACACAGCCAGCAGTTTCTGGAGGACAGGAAAGTATCTAGCAATCAATAGTATAGTAGGTCATCAACAAATATAACAAGGTGGCTTGATTGGGAATAGGTCAATATGTATATCCAGTTTAATATTTTCAAGTTGTCCTGCACAATGACTGTATGAAAATCAATCACTTCTTTTCTCCAAGATTTAGCAAAATTGCCATCTGGTTTGCTAGTTACATCGATAAAATCTTACAGGTTCTGTTACTGAAACAGAATGAAGATAAGTAGCTAGATAATTCTTATAACTCCTAGACATGAAAAATCAATCTCTAGCAAATGAATTATGCCATCCTATTTAATTTGGAAAGTTTACATTCTGAATTTTCAGCTCCTCTGTTAATTATGTTATTTGTGTGATTTTTAAACCAGTTGTTCTATGAAGAGTAGAAACTGATGGGTCTGGTCTCCTGTGGATGGAAGAACTGATGCTGAAGAAGAGCGGGAGTTATCCCACATGGAGTCGACTGTGTTGCTGTTTTCCCAGTGAAGTCTGTACTACTCAGCGCCTTTGAAACACATAGAAACCGAAAATACTCTGAGACAGACAAATAATTGGATTAATTAGGAAACCATGGAATTTGAATATTTTAACTTTTTAATAGGTAGGCAGCATTTGATTCAGTTAACTTTTTGATGAAGTCTGAGAACTGTCAGGTTTACCCTTTTCATAAATTAGTTTTTATTGCAACAATATTTGCCTTTCTTAGACTTGTTTTAATTAAAGGGATAAAAAATCCTGTTTCCAAAACAAGTGCAGACTTTGCAACTTCAGCCAGACTGTGCAGCACATTTCTACTATGGTGAGTTAAGGAAGGAGGACCCTGTGGTATTTTCTGTGCAGCAGTGTTATCAGCGTTAGGCAGTTGTCCCAGTTTCTCTAGGGTGGTCCAAGCAGGGGCTACGTAATTACAGGCTGGGTTTCTAGAGAGACATCTAAATTCCTCTACAGCCATTCACGTAAAGATTCGCTGTGGCACTACCTGCACAGAACTCGTAAAGAACCCAGACAGTGCAGAGTTTGAGAAAAACTGCAAACTAAAAGGTATGAGAGACCAGAATCTATTAAATATGTTACCTGTTTTGGTGGTGAAGGGACTGACACCCCTATCTTAAGCCTGCTTGGAAATCTTAGCCACAGTATCTACAGGGAAGATCACTGTAGGTGTAATTATCATCTAAACTACGCTTATACCCTTTTCTTAAACCAGGACATATTTTGGTCCGTAAGATCGTGGGCATGTTTTAAAAGTTCTTTACAGTACCCAGATTCAGTAAGGAAAAAAACGCTGAAGTAGTAGGGAAAAATACATTCAAAGCCCCACACACTGGTTTCACTGTACGTACCGGCTAGGGATTCTTTCACGTCAGTGGCTGAAGGCGGAAAAAGCTCAGTTCATGCTATGAAGGGAGGGGAAAAAAAAAATCAATCCTCTGTTGACACAAATACATACAATCCTTACAAAAAGCAGGCAGTTTGCAAAATAACAGGGTTTTTGTAGTAATTTCTGGACAACTATTACATAGACGGGTTTGAAAGACACGCTTGCAGCAGCTATACAACTCATACAGATTTTTCCCGATTTAGGATTCATTCTTCACCCATAGCACCTACTAAATGAAAGAGTGCCTTAATGCATTAGGTCTGCCTCCTCTCAACTCAGAATTTTTATTAGTTGCAAAAGGGGAAAGGAGTGTCTTGAGCAGTGGTGTGTTCAAGGGTTATCAATAAAAAGGTTGAAAGAATCACTGGGAACTTAGAAAAAAATACAGTAGCCCGAAGTTTACTGTCAGTTAAACAAACACAACTCTCAGGATCATACTGTCTTTGCCAAAAATGCAGTCAGAAGTAAACATACACCAACATCATTTATTCTTGAACTTGCATCTCTGCACCTGAAAGCAGAATTTGGTTCAAAACTTACAAATACATCTGCCAGATCACCAATAGGCTAAGACAAACTCCGCTTCCATGATGGTTTAAACTCTGGCTGTGGGCCAGAGATGCTGAGACACAGACGCATTTTCCATTACGACTGTTGGAGAAAGGTAATCTTTATCTTTGCAGAGCAGCAGAAATCCTTGCAACGTGCAAATTCAGAAAACAATTTTATTAAGCTTTTGAGGAGCTTTCCAAAACTTTGACTCTTTCTGCTTGCCTAGGCCAGGATTTATTTTTTAATTTAATCATTACCATGATACCAAGAATAACACAGCAGACCTCTTATCTGTCTCCTAACAGATTAAAAGTATTACTTATCTCTAACGCTTTGAGAACCCTCCCTCAAGAAACAAACAATTTCCAACCTTAAATCTCAGAGTGGTTTCTTTCTGCCAAAACAGCACACCAAAATTGCATCAGGACGCAGCGAGGCCTGGCTGCTCAGCAAAGGAAGGTGAGCTGGGAGCTGAGTGTGACAGCGAGCCAGATGGGGAGCAGTGGCTTTGCCAGCAACATGGCAGGGGTCAGGATCAGGGCCAGAGATGATAATCCCAGTCGGAAATATCCAGCAATGCCACGGCAAGGCCATAGTGCCCAGTCAGGTGTAAGGCTGAACCAGGAAGTCCAGTTGGTGGGTCCAGGTCAGGCCCAGACTGGGGAGGTCCAGGGCTGCGTGTAGACCAGGTGTTGCACAACTGTGGTGCCAGTGGTAAAGCTACAGCTGGAAACAGCCCCCAGGAGAAAGGAGGAGCAAGGCCTCGCTCCCAGCTTTCTTCACTGGTATCAGAAACATTTTGTAATTTTACGCAGAAAGAAAGGAAAAAAATTAACCATTTTAGAACAATTGTTAGGCCATTCCAATTCAGCTACTTATCCTACTATAAACGGCCCAAAGTGCAAACTCTTGAAACTAGTGACCAAAACATTTTTCTATATATTTAAAAACTAATGATAGCATCACTTCATTCTTTTGAGCTGAAAAGCCCAATCAATCATTGTGACAGTACTTGTTTCTCCTGGTGTGCTTACAGCATGCAGTGTCACCATTTTATTGTGTTGCAACATCACACTGACACACTTGAGCAATTTGGTAGGGGGGGTTCAGTCTTGCCCAGTTACAATCTTTTATCTCACACTTTTTGTTGGGTCTTTCAAGCCTAGTTTAAAGGTTTTAAAATGTGCTGCATGCCTAAGATGGAGTAAGTCCAACGCAGCAGCTCTTACTGCAACAATAGATGAAGGGCAAGTGTAAAATCAATTAGTTGTCTTTTAACATATTTCTCTTTTTTTCAGGACAGAAAAAGTTGACTGCTTCCATTTAAAACTGCTGTAATTTAGAGAAGAGGTACGGGGAGAGACTTCCATGACAAGTGTAAGAAATAGAAGAATCGAAGGAGCTAGAAGCCTTTGACTTGTTCCTGCATAGGCCTTCTTGCTTCTGTTTGAGTGCTTTGCTGACAAAGAATGTTTTCTTGACTAAAGCCTTTCAAATTTTAATCCTAGGCTGTGTTGAGTTGAGGAATGCACAGGAATGTCTTATGAGGAGCGACTGAGGGAACTGGGCTTGTTTAGCCTTGAGAAGAGGAGGCTGAGAGGAGACCTGATCACTGCCTACAACTCCCTGAAAGGAGGTTGTGGAGAAGTGGGTGTTGGTCTCTTCTCCCTAATGACAGATGATCGGACGAGGGGGAATGGACTCAAGCTGCGCCAGGGGAGGTTTAGATTGGACGTAAGGAAGAAGTTCTTCACCGAAAGGGTTATCACACACTGGAACAGGCTGCCCAGGGAGGTGGTGGAGTCACCATCCCTGGATGTGTTTAAGAGACGGGTGGATGAGGTGCTGAAAGATATGGTTTAGTGGTGGACAGATACGGTTGGACTGGATGATCTCTAAGGTCTTTTCCAACCTAGTGATTCTATGATTCTATGATTCTAATTGTGTTTGTACATTGGCCAGGAGAGTCTCAGGTCTGTAGCAATAATTAGTATAGTACCTGTTTTTGTGACAGCTTTTTGTGGAATTTCATGGGGGTTTGGGGTTGTGCTTTTTTCGTTTCTTTAATACAGAGCTCTTCACTAGGATCTAAACTTTGATTCAATGCATCACTGCTCAATGAACTGAATTAATCTGAGACCCTGTTAGGAATTTAGGTTATAAGTTGTTTTTATTTAGAGTACCTTAGGACATACAGAGATTGAATGCAATACTTTGTTCATATCTTATAGCCTGTGTACATCTTGGTACATTATTATGGGATACAAACACATGTAAAGTGTATTCAAGTCTCTTTAATTAAGCTTTCTTTTGGTCGCCCTGGGAATTTTTTGGCAGTTAGGATTTCATTTACTACTCCGAGTTATCTTGCAGAGCTCAGGTATTGCTAACCAACAAGAGCTATTTTAGGACACCTGGACAATAGGAAGATAGTTGAATCATTAATACATAGAATCACAGAAACATAGACTCACAGAATGGTTTGGGTTGGAAGGGACCTTAAAGATCATCCAGTTCCAACCCCCCTGCCATGGGCAGGGACACCTTCCAC
>NW_010274387.1:2229-19951 GCF_000690775.1 Eurypyga helias | reverse complement strand
TGAACACTTCCAGGGATGGGGCATCCACAGCTTCTCTGGGAAACATGTTCCAGTGCCTCACTACCCTCTCCGGGAAGAATTTTTTCCTGATATCCGATCTAAATCTCCCCATTTTCAGTTTAAACCTGTTATTCCTTGTCCTGTCACTACAGGCCCTTGTAAAAAGTCCCCCCCAGCTTTCTTGTCAGCCCCTTCAGGCACTGGAAGGTGCAATGAGGTCTCCCCGGAGCCTTCTCTTCTCCAGGCTGAACAAGCCCAACTCTCTCAGCCTGTCCCCATAACAGTGGTGCTCCAGCCCTCTGAGCATCTTCATGGCCTCCTGTGGACTCACCCCAACTGGTTGATATCTTTCTTATGTTGGGGCCCCCAGAGCTGAATGCAGAACTGCAGGTGGGGTCTCACGAGAGCAGTGTAGATGTGCTCCAGGTTTCTGAATAGTACACAGGTGATGCAAGTTCTCATCTAGCATAACACTATACAGGTTTGCTAGGGAGGCGGTTGAAGCCCCAGGCCTGTCAGTGTTAAAGGAGCATTTGGACAACACCCTTAACAACATACTTCACGTTTTCGACAGCCCTGAAGTGGTCAGGTAGATGGACTAGGTGGTTCTTGTAGTTGCCTTCCAACTGAACTGTTCTATTCTATTCTATTCTATTGCAGACTTCCTTCCTTCTGTCAAATTTTTGCTAAAACTAGCTAATGGCTCAACACTATGAGGAAGGAGTGCTGATAGGCAGGTATGCAGGCAGACTGATTGACAGACATGACAAACCCAGATACTTTGAGGCAATGATGCGAGTTATTCAGAAAGATCAAGGTAGGCTGGTGTTTGTAGGCTATCTCTACAATCAGTTGAGCTTAAATCCCTTGACAGCAGAGGATACAGCTCTTCAAGTTAGGATCATATTGAAAATCATCCCCTTAAGGAATCCACCCAACACACCCACAGATTGGCATAAAAGGGTACAGAAGAAATTAGGTCTCAAAGGTTACAATTAGCCTCTGTGAATACTCCATGGTGCATCAAGCCATCACTCCTTGGAAATACAAAAAGTTTTGGCAGAAAAATAGTCTAAATAGAAGAATACTGCTACTGTGCAAACATCTTTAGTTTGTATCCTCCTCTGGGGAGCAAGAGTGTATTCTTCCTGAAGACTTGCTTTTCTGATTGATTATTATTCTCCAGTAAAGACATAATCCAAAAGTCCTTGAAGTCTAACAGTTTCTTTCTAATGAATTTTAAACGGTTGCATAAGACACTTCCGTATCACTGATGCATCCATGCTATCATTCATATTGTATTCAAAAGACTAAATAAATACATAAATAGAAATATTTTTCATGTGAGCTGCATGTATGCATTTAGAATTTTGTAATGTTTTTAATATTCATAGTATTCAGACCAAACTGTTTTCTCTGGAAGCCAAACTGTAGCTGCACATACTGATGCTGCACCCAGTAAGAATATACAGAATACCACCTATCATATAATGCCACCTCTTTTTACAACTCTAAAATATTAAGTTTTATAATAAGAATGGATTTTTTGATGATCAAGCTTTTCCTCCCTCAGAGAGGAACTCAAAGCAAACTATGACAGTGTACTGAAAGGCAGATGTGAAAAACAATGAAATTCTTTCCCAAAATTCTATTGCAAACCATAAACTGTCATGGATGTGTGTTTTCTTGGACACATCCCATTTTCTGCCCAGAAATTTTGTCCAATTGTTTTCAAGAATTTTTGGTACTTAGATATTTGGTATTCCTACAGTTGTGCTAGAATGGTAGCTTCAATGGGAGTTACTGTTGTATGTTAGGAATGTTGTATGTTTGGTTATTTCTGGATATTTCTGAAAAAATAGGATATTATGTGTACTTCACAGGGGAGCAAATACTTCTCAGAAGCATGAGAAATATTGTATATATACTCTACAACTGAGTGGTTTAAGTACAGTTAACTCAGATGCATCCTCAAAACTCTGAAAACGGAGAAGATCAAGCTGTAAAAACACCAATAACAACACAAAACTGCAAAGTTAATCTCCTATCCCAAAAATTCAGATGAATATAAATTCAGGAAAGTGTGATGTGTTCCCATTTAAAATAGAGATAATGTTAATATAATCCCATTGCACTAAAATTCATCTGCCACTCAAGAACAAGGAAACATTCAGTTGAAAAGGCAGAAAATTGTAAATAAGTTAAAATAATTTTGCAGGCACATAAAAAAATTAGTCAAGGGCTATTTCTGCAAGATAGAATTACCTACAAGTAGTATTATTTGTAACTACTGATAAGAACAAGTGTTTAGCAGGACACAAGATACACTTTGCAGTTCATATAGATAATGTCAGCTTCTAGGTTTACAATAGTATAAATACCAAATGCATATCAACAACCATGGAAAGAAGGATCATAAATCAGTATTCAGAATTTGAGGTTTTAAACTATTTTTTAATTCAGAAGATTATTTCAGTATGACCAGATTATTCCTTATCCTTGTACTTCAGAGTGCTTGCCCAAGGTCCTTTGGTTCCTGCCTGTATTGCAAAGAAGATTTAAAAATATTTAAGTTTTGTCTTGGATCAGTATGGCAATTTCTATGTAACAAAACATTTATTTCTGTATTAAAATCAGTTAAATAGTACTGCAAGTAGACAAAGATTTTAAACTAGCTTAATAAAACTAATTTCTCTTTCTTATAGCTAACATCACTTACTGTTCTTTGCATGACACTAGAACTCAGCCTACTGAGCTTCTAAACAAGGTACCTAGTATTTCAGACCTTTTTTACATGTCCAAAACCAAACCAAAACAAAAAGGTAACAAATGAAGTATGATTTTATTCTAGGTCACATTGTCTAGACAATTACTCAGATCCTAAAACACAGCTGTAAGAAACATAAAAAAAATGATCATACTCTTAAATTGGGCTGAATAATTAAACCAGTTTTTAAAGAATAACAAGGTTTAAATGGTTTCTTTAGTGGCAAGATGTGGTTGTAATTCATAGAAATTACTAACTGATTACTAAAAGTATCTTTTATATTGCAATTACTTAACAGAATAGAATAGAATCTTTCATTTGGAAGGGATTATTTAGTCCAACTGCTTGACCATTTCAGGGCTGAACAAAAGCTAAATGCTTGGGACATTGACCGCCTCTCTAGGAAGCTGTGCAGTGCTTGACCACCCCCTCAATAAAGAATTGCCTCCTAATGTCCAGTCTAAACCTCCCCTGATGCAGTTTTGAGCCAGTCTCCTGACTCAGGGGACCAGGCAGCCCAAGGTCTGTCAGTTTTATTAAAGACTGAAGCAAAAAAAAACCCCACTGAAAGCCTCTGCTTTTTCTTCATCTTTATTAGACAGGTGACCATCTTCAGCATACTTAGATTTCTGTAAGTTCTGCAAAAATTAGCAGCTATGTACAGGAGAAAGCAAACAAAGCACAATTCTATTGCACAGTTCTACAGTTACCCATTTATATGGTTTCGTGACTAGCAGTCAGCCTGCACACACTGGCTAACCTATTAGCATGTAGAAAGCCAGTAACCAGCTGCAGTATGCCCTGTTTCTTGTCTTGCTTAAAGTGGAGGGACATGAAAAATAATTACAGGAAACATGGAAGGACAAAATGGCCAAGAGTGAGAACTGAACTGATAATGTAAGAGAGGAGGGGAGATGTAAGAAAATGGATGACCCGCAATTCTTGCGGCTTAGTGACAGTAAAAATATGGGATGCATTCATAGAAATAACATTTCATCAGGTCCAGTGTTCACTTGTTGCCTTCTTTGGGAAGAAAGTTTATTCTTGATCTTGGTTGTCATGTTTCGGCAAGTAGATACAGGTGTTCACAGATGATTCATTCCTAACTGTTATGTTTAGATTGTACCCAACATGGTAATACTGACCACTGAAAACTTGTAGATGGAGGGAGGCTAGGATACCATCATCTAATATTTTCCTTTTTTTTTTGTCTTCCAAGAACTGATTTAATTTATTATTATTGGAGCAGCATGTAGGGACACATACGCCTACAGCTGTGCCAAGCAATGTAAGCGTATGCTAGTATCAACTACATGAAGTTGATCCTGAGAGATTTCCCTGAGAAATGACTAATCATATTAATAAAAATCAATATTCAAACTTTATAAAAACAGTAGTTGAAAACAGGTGAAACTTCGTCACAGACACTGTGCAGTGTGTCTTCTCTGGCCTTGTTTTTGTGTGGCACAGTCTGCACTGTCTTCATCTCAAATGCTGTGCACTCCTCTTTCTGCAGGCACAGAACATACCACAGTTCTTCACATGTGGAGACATTATTTTTCTTTTCCCTTCCTCTTCCCGTCTTTGTTTCTTCTGTAAAGTGCGTGTCTTTTTGCTGATTTCCCTCTTTAGTTCAATGTGTATCGCCTGATGTGGTGTGTAAATATTCCTGCCCTA
Organism: Eurypyga helias; assembly: GCF_000690775.1. Lineage (NCBI taxonomy): Eukaryota > Metazoa > Chordata > Aves > Eurypygiformes > Eurypygidae > Eurypyga > Eurypyga helias. The sequence continues at coordinate 15,507 of NW_010274387.1, read as the reverse complement.
CCATGCATCACCTTTTCCTGCTTCTCCGGAGCAAAATGGGAAATTGCATTCTGTCTGCCTCTGAATAGTGACACCTCCTTCTAAATTCAGGTGACTGGCCCAGAGGTGCACTCGCTCTGCATGATTAAAAGGCTGATTAAAAGGCCAACGGTAATTTATTCAGTAAGAGACAACAAATAGGGATCACAAACACGAAATCTGGGCAGGATGACAGCTCCAGGTCACCTCCTGGTGAGGAGGTACACAGGCCATCACGGCGTCCCTGACGCAGGCGCCTCAGGGCCGACAAGGCCATGTCGCCTCGGAGGAGTCTGGCCTCCTGCAGGACTCGGGAAGCGCGGGTCTGCTGGAGCTCACCTCTCAGCCGGTACGGCCGAGGTGCACAGCCGGCCTCCAGGGAACCCCGGGGGGTTTGTCCCGGATGGTGCTGTGGCCGAGGCCTGCAGTCATTTTTAGGCATATTCATGAATTATCACCTTGTTAGGATAGCACCCATGAAGGTGTTTACTTCTGCAAAAGCAGTTCAGCACAGCAAATGGAAAAAACACTGGTAAGATGTATTGGATTAATTCAGCAAATACTGTTACGTGTATTCATAACAAAAAGTTAAGCTGGCATCGCTACTGTTTTTACATAGTAATCTCTGTGGTCCATAGTACTTGTTGAGTTGTGTTTGTTTTGATTCTTGGTCTCTCAGGAAGGCTTGAATAAACCAAAAAGTTTTCCCGTGTTCTGCAGCAGGAGAGGCCAGGACCCCATTGTGCTGAGGACCTTACGTTTGTAAGGCAGACAGTCCCCGGCTCGTAGCTCGCAGTGTGAGTAGTGCAGGCATCCGAGGTAACGAGCTGCGGATGTAATTGAAGTTGCAAGCAGAAAATTTACAGTTCAGTGAAGGTTTGTGCTAGTATTTCTGAATAATATTTTGAACAAACAAAGTTTGGGGAGCAGATTTGTTCTAATTAGTTTATCCACTGATACGTTAATGATTCCCCTGCATTTCTATGGATAGGGCTGCAAGTCTGATAGACCCCCCCTGTAGAGTTATAATGAAGCTTCAGTGGTGTTTTTAGCTAGATGTTTAGCGGTATATTTGGACAAGTCCCAAAGGTCGACTTTGCATTCATTTCAACTGACAAATGTATTAAAAAAAACTTCAGTTAATACCTTGAAACAGTGTTCAATTACCGTAATAACTTTGAATGTGGGATAAATACAGGTAAACCCAAAGCACTGGAGGAGGGTAATGCTAGCTAACCTTGTTCTTTCACCCGCTGTGCAGCTGGCCAGTTTACACACAGAGCAGAGGTATTTTACTATTGCCTGTTTTTGTGGAGATGGGGGCTAGGTGGTCTCCACAAAGCCAGCACGGCTCAATGCAAAGTTACGGCACATTCACCCCATTTAGTGAACATCAAGATCTGCCTTTTCCTATGCTAATTGGTTAGTAACTTACCAGAGTGGTTACTTACAGTCTCACTGCTGTTTAAAGCACCATGTCCTTTGAAATGGTGGGGTAGGGTGCCCTTAAAGAAGAGGGGTGGAGGTGGTGGAGTTTATTGGGTTGGTGGTCTGATCTCCCCCTTCTACCTTTACCTTTACTCTAGTATCTTCTGACTTCCTGCCTTATGGCAACCGTCCAGTGTTTGGTGCCTTCTTGGTCCAGGATGTTCCCTTTTATCAGTCTTCAGCTCCTCTTCAAGGGCATAGTTGAACACATTTTAACAGGCCCTAGTTCCCCTTCAAAGGTATAGTTATTAACATGTCACTCAAGTTAGCAAATGGTTCCTTCTCCTAATCACCAGACCCTGTTTTGCAAGATGTTTGGCTTGTTGTTCTCACTTCGGAAAAAGCCCATTTTCTGCTGTATATTAACCTCAGCGTTCTGTTCAGAGCATCTCTGGAGAAGTGGTATTTTGAATATTTTGACTGTCCTTAAAAGATACACTAACCCGAGCTTAGGGTGGTACTTTGCATCAGTGTTGGAAACTTCAGCTTCTGTGAATTTCATATCCTGAACTTGAACAAAACACTGTTTATCCCAGGAAAATCATTAAGTGTTTGGAACAATACTGTACACATTTAATATAGGGAAACTTATTAGAGTTGTCAAAGTGTAAAATATAATAGGTTTTGCAGTTACCTTGGTTCTCTTATAGGCCACAGCTGGCTGGCTGTTCTTGTGGTATTTGTAGAGAAGGGCTGTCACTTACTTATACAGGATGTGGAGGTAATTATTAATGAGCTTTTAGTAATGAATGGAATACTCTGCAAGGATGAAAGAATGGATGGCCATGTAAATTGCTAAATGCTTATGTGTCACTGTGGGAGAAAGTATTTAGAAATTATGCTGCCAATAGTGTTAATCATTCTAAATAGCTTTAAAACAGCTTTTCAAATATGATAGATTTCACGTGTGAGGTTTTGATACTAAGCCCATATGCAGCATTTCAGGCAACCAAATATGTGACTGTGGAAGCAGGTAGAATTCCAGTTGGCACATATATGTGTGTGTCCTTTCATATGTGCTTACAGTTATTAAAACATTACCTGAAAAGTTTGCGGTTGTATAGATTCTAAAATGCCCTGTGGCTTTTACGTATTGCTCTAACATTGGCAATATCCCTCTGCTAGACTCTAAGCAGGGAAAGGAAAATCCAAGGTTATAAGTGATTTAAGTATGAAATGATGCAACTAGTTAATACTATAGGAAAGTAGAATAGAGAGAAGTGGTTCTGATCCTGAGTGTGGATTGTGGATGATTGTTCAGGAGATTATTGATAATCAGTTACACCAAAATATCCTACCCTGTCACTTTAGTCTCAGAGGTGAAATTTCTCAAAAAAAAAAGAAGTTTCTATAACCCAAATTATTTTAAACAATTGCAAAACCTGCCTTCTGTTCCAGTGGTTCTGTAGTTGACTTTATATCTGAAAAGGTATGTCTTCACTTCTCGGAGTCAGGAATCTGCAACAATATTTTTGAGGCCTAAAAATTGGCTGCTAGGTAGTGGATCTGTAATGTGTCTCCAGGACTGTAATAAGGTGATTGTTTTTAAAAAATTACAACAATAAAACATTTGCACCCCACTCAGTAAAATTGCAGTTTCATACAGCATACCAAATGTGTAACCTTTCAGAAAAATTTAAAAAAGGAAAACAAAGTGTGAAAGTAAAAGTCGAGCAGTAGAAAAATTGTGATTTATCTTTCAGGTTATGTGAAAGCAAGCTGTCGTGGTTTAACTCTGGCCAGCTCTTCCTTGACTAAAACCAGCAAACAAACAAACGTGATTGGGACTCACACTGTAGGTGTATCTTACTCTACACACCTTAGGTTTTGGGAAAAAGCACATAGATTTTCCTTTCCACCCTAACATAGTTACATATGGTTGTGATACTAGCCCTGAGAGCAGAATAAATACCTGAAATTCTGGAGGACTAGTTTAGGGAAATGTTTGAGGATCTGGTAGGTTCCTTCAACAGTTATCCTGTCAGGCTTTTCCTCTCTCCCAACTCTTCCTCACAGTAATTCTTCATTAGATGTTTTTTTGAATCCCTTTCTCTGGGCTGCGTTGCTGATTGATACTCTTCAGCCTCCCCAGGCAATCTCTTTAAGTGATACGATATTCCTACTGATAGAAACATTTCCCTTGGGTCATTTCCATGTGATGTTCCAAGTGTCAGGGAAATCTTCCTTGCTGCCATTTGAGAACGATCTTTTTTTAAAGCATGGTACTTAGGACTATATGCAGAGTGCTAAATCTGGTTGTTAACTTTGTCAACCAGGATAGAAGAGTTTCTTTCGCTGTCTTGCACTCTTCACCCTTAATACAGCTCCCTGTGCTGCTATTTGCCAAAAGAGAGGAAGGTGTTAACTTGTGTCTAATTTGTGGTCCTCTAGTCCTCTGCTACCCTTCTGCTAAGCTGCACATTGCCAATTATTTCCCCCTTGGTAATTCGATCAGTTGTGTATTCCCACCTGACAATAATATCCTCTGCTTCCCTTTTTGAGAACGATCTCTCTTTTTTTCACAGGTGTATTACAATCACTTCACATTCTGTTTCTAAAACCTAAAAGTTCTGAAGGCCTAACTGACTTCAGGTGAGCTCTCCTGTCAGTTGGTTAGATCAGACAAAAGCTGTTGCTACCCTTGTATCCAAGACACAGAGTTCTGTTTACAAAACGAAGCGGGTTTAAAGCAGGGGGGTTTTGCTATTCTGCGGGGGAAAAAAATACTTAAAAAAAAAAAAATTAAAAAAAAAAACTTTCCCCACTTTTCATAGTGGCTGAGGATGCATTACATGTTTTGGGTAAACTTGGCTTTAATAAAGACAGTTACGTAAGGTGAAAGACAACAATGCAAAAATACGTCTTCGGGCCTGATAGCTTGCTGAGTTCTATCTTCCCATCATGTAAGAGTTTCAAGTACCTGAACTTCCACCTTGGGATTCTCTTGTCATCTCTTATTTGCTGTGTTTATCAGGGAAGTGACTGTTCTAACTTCTTAAATTATGTTGAGGTCATCTGCACTAACAAAAGTAAAAGTGAACCATGTCTTCTTGAATTATAGAAAAATGTTGGCATTTTATTTGGTACTGGCTTCTATTTCAGATCTAGAGAGATGCTTCTGCCTCTAGAAAATTTGTAATTGGAACTGAAATAGATACGCAAAATGTGAAAGTCATAAGAAAGGAAAAAGAGGGCAGATATGGGGGTGTGGTGGGGTTTTTTTTAGTGGTTAATTTGAGGGAGAGAAGGAGACAGACTACCAGTATACTTTTCTTTGTAAAAATAAGAACTGAATTCCTGGATATCTTCCGAAAAGCAGTAGGTAAAAATTACTACTTCCATACCCTTAGTTTAGTACACATATTTAGAACACAAACCTGTAATGTTGAGGAAGGAGGTTCATTGGTGATTAGCAGCCTGTAACTGTGCCCTATATTGAAGAGGCTACTGGCAAAGTTAGGCCTTTTATTCTTCAAGTTGTAAGGCTGACTTTGTAAGGGAGGTTGGGACTTGTTCTTAATTGGTTAGTAGATGGCACATATACCGTCCTTACCTTTAAAAGCTTTTAGTACTTTGCTTACTTAATCTTCCTTCTCTTCAGTTTCTTAATGTGGAATTTCTGATGAAGCTATTTGTCAGGATAAAAACTGGAAAAGCATTTAGTGTGGTAAGCCAGAGCTGGCAGTTGGTAGGACAGATCTGTGTGTCCTACCAAAGTCAAGGTTGAGTCAAAGTCAAGGAAGAAAGTGATGCATTCAAACTATTCAGTTTTGTGTAAGAAAGTAAAGAGATCTGGACTATAAACCAGTGCAAATAAACTGGTAATAATGCAAAAGCTAAGTATAATGTTGGAGCAGCTAGATTGTCAGAGGACTATGAAAAATCAGTGCTGGAATGGTTACAGGTCAGTGCCTAGTGAAGAGTGTGTCTGTGGCTCAGGGATGCGGGGGCTTTTGAGCTTGCATGATGATTCCTGCCTCAAGCTGCTTGGCTTTGTTCTACCACCTCAGCTGTGCTAATGAAACTATTTTCTGAGCTTTAAAAAAACAAAGACAGCATTAGACCCTCAAAGAAGGGGATTTGGTAAAGCTGAGTAAGTTCACACACTCAAAATTGCTGTCAAGCTGTAAACTGTTGTAACCATGGCTGAAGCTGCATCAGAGCAAGCCAGGCTGAGCCTGTCTCCTTGGCTGAAGTGAACAGATGGCAGACATCTCTGTGAAACTATTTTCTGAGCTTTAAAAAAACAAAGACAGCATTAGACCCTCAAAGAAGGGGATTTGGTAAAGCTGAGTAAGTTCACACACTCAAAATTGCTGTCAAGCTGTAAACTGTTGTAACCATGGCTGAAGCTGCATCAGAGCAAGCCAGGCTGAGCCTGTCTCCTTGGCTGAAGTGAACAGATGGCAGACATCTCTGTAGAGGGAATCATCCATGTTGTAGCGTGTATGAAGGAATAGGAACTGTACAGGATCTTGAGCTCTAGGAGCATGTCTAAGCATAGAAAGAAACTGTATTAAGATTGTGTGGTTTGTAGCAACTCACCCATTCAGACACCTCTACGTGGGAGGTGGTGACTGGTCTCTACGTGTAGAAGGAGTTCTGGATTTGAAGCAATTTCGTGTGTCCATTTTTTCTACATGATTTTAGTAAGTACTAATTGCTCTGTGAATATATCTAATGTGTTTCATTCAGAGCAACCATCTAAAAAACTATCTACATTAAAATGCTACTAAATTTCTGGGAGGTAGGGTCTGTTAAGTGGTCTCATCTTTCTTCTGTCTCCCCAAAGAACAATATCTTACTATGCTTCAGTCTGATTTGATACTCCTTGGAGATTGGGAATTTGGCCCATGATAAAAATTGGAGTGGAAGGGTGCTCGGGAACTAAATCCTTTTCCTTCCTTTCAGGCCTGGGAATGCACAACCTCTTCTCTCCTGATACCGGATGACTGGCTGTGTGCTGTGGTTTCCAGCCCTGATGCTGCAGGGAGCACTGTCTGGTTCTGATCTCTTCTTTACGCAGCTGGAGGCCTGTGCAGATAGCCGTACTCTAGGGATAGGGCTGCAAGGTCTCTGGCGAGGGTGCATTCGGGTGAGGACAGTACTGAGCCAAGAAGGAGTGAACAGTCTTACAAGTGTCACGATCCCATTTTGATACTCTGTATGCTTACTGTGGTAAGACTGTCTTGTATTGCTACTTTGCAGTTGCTTTTATTTATTCTGGTTCTATCAGAATTGATAGGGTCAGGCTAGTAGGATAAATATAAACATATTGACACCAAGTGTGCATGCCTGCTTTTAAATTACGATTTTAGTTTCGAGTGACAACACGTGTGGAGAGCCCAGTGGTATTCTTGAAGTTCACAAAATGTAAATTTGCTGTGATTGTTTTCATTGGCTCTCTAAATAGTGTTAAATGCAGAATTACTTTTGTCATTAAAGTGGGCAAGGTGACAGTCACCACTTCCTGAATTCAGTTATCTGTAATGGCCTTACTTTGGTAATGCAGCATAGGCACGCAGTAGAAAAAATACCTGATTTATGGTTGCTGAAAGGGTCGTTTGCACTATTGAGATTCCAGAGACCTAAACTGGTCAGTCTGTTTGAAGGTGCAGCTAGCTGCTCTTCCAGTCAGTAAAAAAAAAAATAATCAGTTTCTGTAATGTGAGAGGTAAAAAAAAGTTCTATTTCCACTTAAAGTGAATTCAGTGGTAGGCAAGCCTGCCACCTTATTGAACTTGGACCACAGGCTACTTTCAGCCTCAGGCAAAGGGAAGGAACATAAAACATTGACTTAGTGGAACCTTAGCTCAAAGGGGAGTGCAAAATGACCTGGAGAGTTAATGAAAAGACAACAATTAATGCCTGAATAATAAATACCTGAAGCATATTCCATTTTTCAGTGTGCATGTAGCTGAGCTGATACTGTTTATGGAAATAATCACTACTGTGTTCCCAAATATTCTAGTGAGCAGCCTAAAGTCACTGCTAAATCAAAGATGTTGAAGAAGGAATGTTTGGATGAATAAATATGATTCTCCAGAAAAATGTTTCATTTTTGCTTATGGTAGGGTGTACTGTCTTCAGCTGGGATAGATTTAAAATTTTTCACAGGAAATTTTAAGGGACTATGTTTTGGATTTTTTTATCAAAACAGTGTTACTATCAAGGGGATGTTTTAGTTACTGCTGAGCAGTGCTTACACAGAGTCAAGGCCTTTGCTGCTTCTCGCACCACCTCAGCAGTGAGCGGGGGTGGGGGGGAGGTGTGTGCACAAAAAGTTGGGAGGGAACACAGATGGGACAGCTGACCCCAACGGACCAAAGAAATATTCCATATGACATGACACCATACTCAACATAAAAAGCTGGTGGGAGAAATTAAAGGCTGCTACTACTTTGGAACCATCTGGCCATATGTGAGCTCGTGAGCGATTTTTTTTTTTTCACTCTTTTTTACTTGCCTTTTTTTTAACTTTCTTTAAAAAAAAAATTAAACTTTTATATCAGCCCATGAGTTTTCTCAGACTCTCCCACACTGTGTCATGTGTTGCCCTGTGTCCCCCTGCCTTGTTCCATTAGAGACTGGAGACAGGAGACAATATTTTTTTAACTACTCGTATAGGTGAAGCTCACTTGGCGTGTCTTAAAAAAAAAGAGAAGGTAAATACATTGTGCAGCAGAAAGCTCTCCCCCTCCTTCCGCACTTCGGACTGTTTCCCTGTTCTCATGCCACACACCTAATTTTGTTTTCTCCCTGTGAGGTATGTAATAGGCCTACGAGGTGACTATATGATTCCAAGGAAATGAAACAGGATATAATAAGGTAAAAGCAAGATCCAGGTAAATTTGATGGAATCATTAACAGACAATGTCCTTGTTTCTAGGGTTGAGATGTACTTTTTTTCAATTAAAACTACAAAACTCAGTTGCCTTCTCCTTAAACTACAAAAATTGCTAGGTATGTGTCGTGGTTTTCCCGTTTTCAGTATTTCAGCTCCTGGAAGAAAGGCAAGGTTATGTTCAGATGTTCAGAACTGCTTTAGATAAACTGTGGTTTCTTTAATTTATATACTTTTTTAACTGCTGCTTCTATGTACTAGCCTCTGCTCCAGCAAAGTGGTGCCATCAGGTAGATTACAGCAGTTCTGGGAGTCACAAATAAGCCAGCCTGCGTGCCGCTGTGGCAGTCGGCATCGCCCTGTTCAGGAGCTGGCTGCATGCAGTGACCGGTGTTTTGCATCTGTACGGGTGGTGGTGGAGTTTTGAGTGGTGTTGTAGCTCTGGGTCATGCACTCCCCATTCCCAGAAAGCTGCTTCCCTTGCTTCTAGTCTGTGTTTCAGTGGGCCAGGACCCGGATCCTGTTGGAGGACTTGGCATGTAACTGAGCATGAAACTTGGTGTTCCTAAATATGTCTCTGTAAATTGGAATGGTTTCAGATTTATATGTAGGCTGGTGGTCAAGGGGGTGGATCACTGAATGCTCAGGTTAGCGTGCTAGCTAGTGAACATGTGCATGCATGCATCTGCTGTTAACCTTGAGTACTGTGTTACTTCTGAGCAAAATGAGTTGGATTTTTTTTTGGAGGGGGGGAGTGTATGGGTTGTGGTAGTGGGAAGACATGGAGATTCTTAGGCTTTCTGTGTTTGTAGCCTGTAGCTTGTTGTCTCTGGGGAGTGGAGTCCATAATGCCGTGTTTGTAGAAGTAAAGAGGAAGCATGCTGTTTTGGGTCAGTGATTAAGGCAGTGCCTGGGAAAGGCTGGGCTTACCTCACGCACTCTGCATCTTAGGAGACACTCTCTTCTGTTTGTCTTTAAACCAGAGCTGATAATCTAAAATGCTTTTCTGCATTATGACAGCTGCTAATGACCCTTTGAGGAATTTGGGTGACTGAAGTACCCTTTTGAAAAGATGGAGGTGTGTGTATAAACATCTTTAGCCTGAGAAGTGAGTAACTAGCGTGTTTCACTTATCTTGGTTATTTAGTCACTGGTGTTGCCTCTCTGAGAACTATGCCATGTCAGAAGATACTGTGTGTGTTTTGAACAGGCCTCATAAAGTCTTCTTTCAGCTTCTGAAAGAAGAACCACCCGCTTTGAAAGTTGTGTTAGACTGGGAGAAGGACCTGAGAGAAGATATCATGTGTCTCAAGAACTTAATTGCCTGAAGGGTTTCTTGTAAATTGGTCTGTGCATTCAGATACCAAAATGCTGCACATTTAGGCATGTAGGAAAATAAAAACATGTCTCCTTCTCTTGTTATGAAATGTTTTGTATCCAGGTAGAAGTTAACCTCTCCTGTAAACCAAATGTGACATCCAAACTTTCAGTAAAGGGTGAAAGCTTTCACTGTATTCATCCAATAAATCTTTCCCAGGGCAGAAGACCAACTGCATGATGTATCTTTTAAGAACAATGGAATACAAGATGGGATACTTTGAGAGAATTATTTGGAACTAAAAATATAGTGTACTGCACCCAGCTTTAAAGATGCTGTGAGTATCAATTAAAAAAAAAAAACCCAACCAAACAAAAGACCACTAACACCCACCCCCACACACACCCCAAAAAAACCCTAACCCCAAACCCAAAAAACCAACACTTGCATTCAGAGAGTTTGACTCTCAAGTGGACATTTGTTTTTGAACAATACTGGTGTCTTAGAGAACAAACTAAGATTAAAATTAGGCAGTTATGTTGTATGTTTTTACCTTTTTTGTTTCTAACACTTGTATTACCACTTTTGAGGGCAGATTTCTCTGTTGCTGTGCTGATTTGCTAATCTAACGTGCATTCCGTTCTGCAAGATCGGATGTGGCTGCTTATTGTCATCTCCCTCTGGCAGTCTGCTAACCAGCCATGTTATTAAATAGCAGTGGAAATTTAAGAATTATCAGAGCTTGCTTGAATAAAAAGGACTTGCTGATTGATTTTGTAAGGATATTAACTAGCTGACTAATTAATTAAATTAGTTGTCAGCCTCCTTTTTGTTGCATTAGTTGCAGGGGCTTTTCCGACTTTTTTTGGGCAAAGATGGTAGAGACTCTTCACTTCTCTAAGGAATGCAGGAGTAGCATAGTTAATAACATTGACAATTTTAGCTTGCTGTTTAATGTGGGATGAGCAGGTTTGGAGAAATACCTAAAAATATCTTCAAGGGAGACTACATAGATCTTTGTAGATAAATGAGAAAAAAGCCACTGATACTAATTTTTTTTTTTGCTAAAGTTCAACTGTGTTGTATTGCAGATAGAAGTGGAAGTAAGCAGTATCACTGCATTGCAACTAGTGGTGGTCATGTTTGGACTTTTGCAGTCTTCATGGAACTGGGCTATGGTTGGAGTGATTTCATGTGTGGGAAGAGTGTAAAGAAGACATGACTAGGATTACATGTTTTAAGGGAGATTTAGAGCTATAGATATAATGTGGTGAGTTATATCACAACATTTTTCTAGAAAATGGTTTCTTAGAACTGGCTAGAGAAAACAAAAAGTGAAGCTGACAGCATTAGTTAGAAGACTCCACATGTTACAATTTACTTATATGTTTCAATTTTAAGCAATTGAATTGTAAATATTTGCCTCTTAAAATTAAGCAGTGCAAGTATCTTCACTGTTTCTGTCAATTCACCTGGGAATGAAACAGTAATATTTTAGACTCTTGTGGCAGGTGTTTTATTGTGAGTGTAATTTTGTTAGGTTTACTCCAACCTTTTTTTTTTTTTTCCATGTCAGGCTGAAAGGGAAAGTGTTTATTTTTCTGTTCATAGAACTTGCATTTTTTTCTGAGGCCTTGAATCTTCCACCATCATCATACTACTCACGTGTCTGTCTTTTTTTTGTTGTTTTGGTTGTTTGGGTGATTTCTTTCTTTCTTTTTTTTTTTTGTACAGAAGATCAGTCACATTTCTGTGGAGAAAAAATCCAAATACTTTCTGAAGTGCAGATTGCTAGGAAATGTTTTCAGACTTGTCATGCTGGCAAGTGTAGACCAGGTTTTTGTAGGATGTTGTGTCTGATCCCCTTAAGACAAACTTTTACTAGAAGCTGTAGCTTGCAATAGATAGCTCTCTTCTATTTGCTTCTTCATTAAGGATTTTAAGGGGTCATGTGATTTCTGCAAGTGCATCCCCAAGGAAAATATTTCGGGTTTTTTCCTTGCATTTTATTTTTCATGTTTTATGTTAGGTAGGCAGCAGCAGAGTTAGTTTCCTGTACATCAGGCCTAGCAAAATGACACCTTCAACAGTGATGCTAGTTTAAAACTCAACGAAAAACCTGCTTGGTCTCCTTGGCGGTTGGTACACGTGTGCGGTTGTAACTTTTAGGCAGTCCACATACTGCAACTACCAGCCTTATTAGTGGCTATTCTACTTGAAGCTGCATAAAATAACTTCTAATAGATGGTGTCTTTGCATATACTCGTTTTTTAAGGGTAGTGATGAGTTTCACAGCCAGGAAAAAAGAACTGCTTTCTTATTTTTCTGAAGCTCAGAAAAATCCGTGTTAATGGTTGCAAATTTTATCTTCCTGGGCTTTAATGCCTCCTTTTCTGTTTGGTGAGTTTCAGGGATAGAAAAGCTACTTTAATTCCATATCTAATAAAGATTAAAAGTGACTTAGAGGGACTTGAGAAAGCCACTGAACATCTGAAACACTGAACTTCTGATTGCACTTGTGCAAGCAACAGCCTTTGGACATGACCCGTTTAGTTAGATTATTAATGGTTGATATTACTGCTGTACTCTTTTCATTACAATGTTGGCATCTTTCCCCCACTGTTTTTCAAATTTCCTTGTACTACTTGTACCATATTTCCTTGGTAAGTGTATTAAGATCCATTAATATGGATTGTTGCTACAATGATAGGAGCCATATGTAGGCAATTGCCTTGCATGGCCATGCCTGAACGTACTACCTAGTGTAAATGAAACTTTCTCCCTGAGACTTTATTTTTAGGTGTGATTTGATTAATTGTACTTTTCCCATCACAGAGGTAAACTAGCTAGGGCTGGCTGAGTTCTGCTTCATTACCTGAAGGCTTTTCCATTACAGTGCTTGCAAATGCTTTTGCAGGCTGATATGTTGTCAGAGCTGTGTGCAGAAGTGTATCACATTAAAAAAAAAAAGTCATGTGACAACTGGGCTTGATTTGTTGAATTTGATTTATTATAAAAATATTAAGATGGGGGCAAGATCAGTGTTTATCCGTAATATTTGGTGTAGATGAAAATTCTGCTATGCGCTTTCATAACATATGTGCTCAGAGCACAAGTTCTTAATAATCATATTGTTAGTGAAGCTCAAAAATTTAGAGAAATGGGAAATTCTTACTAAAATTATATTAAAATGTTGTGGAAGAGGTAAATTATGAAGACATATGTCTAACAAGTCTCTCTGTCTTTTTCTTTCCTCCAAAATCTCGTGTAGCTAATGGATCAAGAACCTGTCAGAGTTCCCTGGCCCACACAAGCAGGATGGTTATGAGAGTATTATAGGCAGAATATATGTAAGACAGGCCTCTGTTCATTTTGGGCCATCTTTGAATAGACAAAACAGAGATGAACGTCAACACAATAGAAAATGCAGAAGACCAGAACTGGAGGATGTTCAGGAGAATTTATGTATGTGCATATCTTTGCATATGTGTTATATAATTGCAAACTGGCGTTCTTGGGGGTCATGTTGGTATGGGAAACTGGCGTTTAGTTCAAATTTGTTATAACATTAGTTTAACTTTGTAGCTTTAAAACCATGCCAAGGTACGGG
>NW_010274387.1:0-2187 GCF_000690775.1 Eurypyga helias | reverse complement strand
TGTTTTTTTTGTGTTTACCCATAACTCTCTGTCCTACCTGTCCCGTAACACGCCCCATCGTTTTATACAAACCACTCGTCTTGTACGAACCACTGATCCAGTAAAAAAACAGTTTTGCCTGACCACATGCGTGGGGAACAAGGACTTGGCAACAAAAATGGCAGGGGGTGAAAAGTGCACTGTGACGAAGACCTGCAGCCTTCATCCCAACGGCCACCTAAAGTGACCACCAGAGTAAACTACGCAGACGCAAAGAGGAGGAGTCCGGGGCGTGACATATGCTAATGACTTCTCAGAACTAATTATAATAAACCCACCCTATTCTCGGAAATATAATGAATATGTAACCAAGAGTCATGTATATGGAACACTTTTGATTATATAAAGAATCTGCTTAAGCTTTAAGGTGTGCAAGTTAGGTGGAGCTATCCCCCTTGCACCAGGTGCTGTAATAAACATACCTGCTTTATAACTCTCCGTGAGTTGTAGGGTTTGTTTCCGCACATCAGTGTAGAGAAATGACAAGGGAAGAGAGTAACCCTTTTAACATATGTAAAGTACATTCATGTGGCTTTATAGAATGAAAGCATGAAGGCAAATTATAGTCTATCTGAGGCTGTTTAATTTTGCTTGAAAAAGAGCATTCCAGAATGAGTTAATGCCATAACACTGTATAATTCAAATTATTTTGTAATGAATTTACAAATCACATTTGAAAGAGATTACCTATTCAAACCTTCTGTTTGGAACTAAACTGTGAAGTATTTGATGTATCATGAACCAGCTTGTTCTGTCTTTGTCAAAGTTAGTGTGGTTACTGTGGGAATTAGTTTAAGCCTATAAAATGTCTTTAAAGGTTCTTTTTTTCATTTGTTTATACCAGTCAGACCACTTTCCTTCCTTGTTAAATGAATGTTAGTATCCTAAAATGTCTTTTCTGACTTTAGCATCTGAATAACTTCATAGAGAAATACAAACCAGTTTGTTGGATTAAAAACATAGTCCCATCTCCTTGGGTGAAAGAGGTTTTCTGCTAAAAAAAAGTTTGATATAGCCACAGGTCTTCCAAAGGGCCAGGTCCTGCACCTGGGTCAAAACAACCCCATGCCATGCTACAGGCCTGGGGAAAAGTGGCTGGAAAGCTGCCTGGCAGAAAAGGACCTGGGCGTGTTCCCTTAGTTAGGAGTTTAAAAATGACTTGAACTAAGCGTTAATTTAGTAGTAGCAGCAATATACATGTTTTTACCTTCTTTACTTCTTGCTGCTGGGTAGAATGTTTATTGTCCCTTTATGCATGAGGTGTTCAAGTGTAATATAACCAAACTGAATTTGCAGTGATGGTAACAACTAACTGTAATTCTGCATTTTCCCCTGCTACTATTTTTTTCTTACGAGGAGTTGCACTCACAGCTGCACGTAGAAAATACAGCGCTATTAGTATGTAATTTATAGTAGCAATAAATGGCTTTATCTGAGGGTGGCAGAAGGCACAATTTAGCCAGGTAATGAATGGATAGGCCAATTTTTAACTTATGGAAAGAAATGTTGCATTTTTTTTAATCTTTGATTGTTTGGGTTTTTTTTACGGATTTCCTGTTCTTTTTTTTTTTAGGTAAACAACGTAACAATGCTGCTTATGAACATGTTTCCTTAGTACTTTGTTTCTTTTCTATCACAAGCTGACCTGAAATTGTGTCATTTAGGTATATTTCTATATGTTGAGTTTATATGAATGAGAATGTAAATGTATTGGTGAAGAATGACTCCATCTCTAGTATTTACCAGATGTGTATCAAATTGCACTGCAGTCCTAGTGAACAATCTTTCTCATGAGCAGTTTTTGTAGATGAGAATATTTCTATTGCTTTTGGTTATTCCAATGCATTTTTTTCTTACAACTTCTGTGCAGGTTCCAGTCAAGTGGGTCAAGTTTCTTCTGGTTTATTAGATGAGCTTGTGTTAGAAAATACAGGAACTGCAGAACCCATTTGCCAAAGTGGATCAAGCTGAGTATTTGAAAGAAGTCACTCACCATTTACTCTATTCTCTCATGGTCTGCAAGGCAAACAAATCTCGGGGAACTTCATGAATCCTTATAAAAACTCTGAGGACCTTGCAGAAAATGCATCTGGAGGGCGTAATGGTTTGAGTAGTCAGAATAAAATTCTGAATAATAAATGTTAAAAT
>NW_010274386.1:0-369 GCF_000690775.1 Eurypyga helias | reverse complement strand
AACCACACTGCATGCCTGCATACACGATACACACACCTATGTGCACATGCAATGCACGCCTACATGCATGCATTCACATGCTAAACATGTGTGCATGCACACACAGTGCATGCCTGCATGAACATGCAATGTATGGCTGCATGCTAACACTGCATGCCTGCATACACAATACACACACATGCATGCACATGCCTACATGCCTGTATGCACATGATACACATGCATTCACATGCCATGCTTGGCTGCATGCACACGCAATGCATGTCTACATGCCTGCATACACATGATACACATGCCTGCATGCTCATGCGTGATACACGTGATGCGTGCCTGCGTGCACACAATACACACACCTGCATGGACATACCA
>NW_010274385.1:0-22211 GCF_000690775.1 Eurypyga helias | reverse complement strand
AACTGCGGCACAGTGTCTCTCCCTAAAATGCTGTGCAGCGATATATGTGGTTGGAAAACAGACGAACGAGCGGTAAGAGCCAAGATTCCCCGTTGCCCTGCAGCATGTGTAGTTCCTTCCTCAAGGTTAAAAACTCTGCTACGAGAGTTAAAATGGTATGAAATCATACATGCTGCAGGCTAATAGAATCCTAGACTCAGAGAATGGTTTGGGTTGGAAGGGACCTTAAAGACCATCCAGTTCCAACCCCCCTGCCATGGGCAGGGACACCTTCCACTAGACCAGGTTGCTCAAAGCCTCATCCAGCCTGGCCTTGAACACTCCCAGGGATGGGGCATCCACAGCTTCTCTGGGCAACCTGTCCCAGTGCCTCATCACCCTCTCCATGAAGAACTTCTTCCTGATATCCAATCTAAACCTCCCCACTTTCACTTTAACCCCATTACCCCTTGTCCTGTCACTACAGGCTCTTGTAAAAGGTTCCCCCCAGCTTCCTTGTAGCCCCTTCAGGCACTGGAAGGTGCTATAAGGTCTCCCCGGAGCCTTCTCTTCTCCAGGCTGAACAAGCCCAACTCTCTCAGCCTGTCCCCATAGCAGAGGGGCTCCAGCCCTCGGAGCATCTTTGTGGCCTCCTCTGGACTCGCTCCAACCAGTCCTTGTCCTTCTGATGTTGGGGGCCCCAGAGCTGGATGCAGCACTCCAGGTGGGGTCTCACAAGAGCAGAGTAGAGGGGGAGAATCCCCTCCCTCGAACTCCTGGCCACGCTTCTCTGGATACAGCCCAGGATACGGTCTTAATAGAAGATTAAGGCTTCTCTCTTAGGCCTAGATCTTCAGCAACTAACCTTGTTTTTCAAATCCACTTTTATTTCACTCCTCATGAAACTGTATTTTTCTGAGGTTCACATAGGATTTCCATTTGTTGGGTGGAATCAGCTTGCTGGCACTCTCCTGACCAGCTACTACATCTCTGGGAATGCTTGGCAAGCCTGTCAGCTTAAGGAAAACTTGGCAGTTGAAAGGGAAAAATGTGAGACGTAAGCAGCCCCTGAAATCTGAAAACCCCTGGTAAGCTATGATTGCAATTCTAACCTCACTGCATTAGGACCAACTTGTTAGAAGCGCATAGTTACTACTGCTGGTGTCTGTTCTCCTGCCTGCCTCCTCCACAGGCTGTCACCCGTCGACTGTTAGGCGAGCACATTAGAGGTTGTACATTTAAACTTTACCTGGAGATAGGGAAGGAGCATTATTCTAACCTTTGCTGAATGACAGCACTGGCCCAGTGCAGGTAGCACTCAGGGCACACACTCGGGTAAGGGCAATGGGTTCCCTCAGGCTTAGGTGCATCTTCTGACCTGGGGTGTAGGTGTCTAGCCGGTGAAGTGTCAAGACATTCACCAGTTGCAGAGATTTGACACTGGGGAATCAAACTAGATACCTAAGTTATAACTGTGTGGGAGGTGGGAAGCTGGCATTATTGAAGACCCTGAGAAGCCAAAGTGGACAGTGCTGTTACCCAGTACTGCGGGGACACACTGGTTCTTTTAGAGACCCTTGGCAGAATGATGATGGCACTAAATCATAGTTATAATAAAGCTCTATATTCTTAACAGGATATTATGATTAGTATGCCACAGAATTTATTATTAGAATGACACAGGATTTCCACAAGCAGAATCAATGTAGTACAATCTATAAGCAGCATAATATAGAATTTACACTACAACTTAATTTCTCAACACCTAGATCCTAAATTATGATTTCTAATGACCCAGACCCTCTGCAGATCAGGTCAGATCTTAATAACGGTTTGCTGTATCAATATAACCATCATAGTCTATCCTCAAAAATCATGTAAAAGAATAGGAGTCACTCACGGAGTCCTTGGAGGAAGCAGATGATGGTGGAGGCAGTCCCAGTTCCCCCTGCCCAGCAGCAGCTCCAGCCCACGTCCCCCACCTGGGACACATCACTGCTGATTTTATGGACAGTGCTCTGGGTGCTGTTGTGCTTCCCCATCCTGTGATGGGCTTATCACCACCGCCGTGTTGGCCGGGGTCTGGGACCTTCAAGGCCGGCAAGGAAGGAGCAATCAGCCTGGCTCCCAGGAACCTTGAACCAGTTGGGAGGGGAAGGCGAAACCTGTTTGTTTTGTCTACTTGGTGCACAGGATCTTCGGGGCCTGATAATGAGGGGAAGGGAACAAACAGGTGACCCCCTCGGTCACAGGGCATGGCTGCTTGCCCTGCAGAATGGCGTTCCTTGTGCTAACCACATCACCAGGGTGTCGGGAGCAGGGGGTACCGGTCAGAAATGTTGAAGTGGACTGAACATGTCAAAGCTAGTGTAAAGCACGTTGGATGTTACGTGGCATTTCCTAAAAAGTTGTGGAGAGGAGAGATACAAGCTTCCAGCTGGAGCTGTGGTATCTTTCTGCCTCCCCTGCTGCCTCAAAACCCTGTGTGCCCAGCTTCTGTAGCCCTTTCTCCATATATTTCACTTCCCTCCCCGCTCCGCTTTGAGAATCTACCCACTGCCTGAATTTCCTCCTGGGACCACCAAGAATGGTTGTGGACGGGTGTAAACCTCCATCTGAGCCCTTACATTTTTTGTTTTCTTCCCAGTGACTTGGTTTCTTACCCCAGGTGAGCAAACTGGTTTGCTGTGCTGTTCGTACTTGACTGTATCTGGGAAGTCCTACCTGTTTGTTGCCTGTGACAGGCTAAATTGCTAGGATCTGCTCAAGGTCTGCTCTGTTTGGTTTGGCTGCAATGTCTTGAATTTCCTTTCCCTTAGCCAGCTTCCATGAGCAGCTCTGATGGAAACTCAGAAACGAAGCTTTAGCTGGTAACAGGAATAAGATGGCAAAAGCCTGCATGGGAGAAGAGAAGGAGGCAGCAGAAGGAGGCAGCCTGGCCCCACTGTAGGACAAGAGAGGTTCTGGAAATGTAATTACATGTCCATGGTTTGAGAGTCAAAAGCCTAATACAGAGGATGTTGACCCCAGGCAATGTGGTGGAAACTGAGAAAGGTTAAGAAACAATTCGAGCAAACGGTTAAGACTGAACTGAAAATACCTTTGACAAACACTGTACTGAAATTATTAGTCAATAAATACATCAAGAGAAATACTATTTTTGATCATGTCTTTGTTAAAGGGGTAAAGAGCATTAGGATGCTGAGAAACACCAATAGGTGACCAGCATATTAGGCAAAAATATTGCCCTTTCTCGTTGTGGAAATCTTGCACCTGCAGCTGGGACCTTCAGCCTGACTGTGAGTGCAGTGCCAGACTTCCTCTTTTAGTCTCTAATCCCTCACAGAAAACTTCATTATTACAAACGCAGCATTCAGGTAAATTGTCCTGCTGTCTGTAGGAAAACCGGTTTAACCCCACGCCTGATTTTTATACCCTGTGGTTACCTAAACGAGTGCGATTCTGTTCTGTGGTCAATTATAGGTGGGGAGGAAAAGGTTGTTCTTTTTGCTACCTCTCATCTGTGACCATTTCCTTTGATTCTTTTTCTCTTTCTTTCTTTGGCCTGGCTTATAAACCCTAAAATTGATAAAGTCCTGATCTACAAAGCATTATGATTATACAAATAAAACGGGCTTGCAAAGCACATAGAGCAGAGCAGGCCCTTATGGCTGAACGGAAGATAAAAGCAACAGAAGCAAAGATTTACTGTTAATAAAGCAGCAAGAGGGAAGCTCCATAGCTTGCAATGAATAGGCATAAAATAGCCAACAGAAAATTATTCTGAAGTTGTTCTTCCCGGTTCTGATAGGGAGCAGAGAAGCTGTAACCCACGCCACAGGCCACATTTCCCACTCATCATCTCCCCTCCGTCCTTCAGCCATCCAATTCCAACCTTGTGCACAGCACACAAAACTAACAAGACTTCTGGTCTGGAAATAGGTCAGATTCAAGCCTGGGAAGAGGTAGCGCAGAGAGCTGCCCGCTCATGTAAGGAATTGGTTGCGGGTTGCCCGAAGCACTTGAAATAAGAAGGTGGGAGGGGGGTACATGAGATGCTGGGTGAAGCTGGTGTTTTCGACAACTGGAGCCAGGTCATGCATGCAACTCATTGTAAAACCATCCAAACCCCGAAATTCAGTTACACTTCTTTGAAGCTTTAATGAATATGCAAGCTTCTATTAATTATATCTGCACCACTGCAGCACTTTTCATGGATATAGCCTAAAAGCATCACATAGCACTAACAAGAAACTCACCACGCAGACATAAAAATATAGAATATAATGACAACTTTCCTTTCTTGCAGACTCTTTTGCCTCTTGCGCTAGTCCTACTCTTAAGTTCTATTCATCAATAAATTAATTCAAGGAAGAAAGTGGGTAATTGCATTGCTGCAGAAAAAAAACTTCAACAGATTTTCATGCCATAAAAAGGGGAAATGTAGATTATAAACTAGTTATCAGAAATTATGTGTGATGTTTCTGTGGCAACTAGGTTGAAGTTAGAAGGGAAGACTATCCATTAACCAACTTTTAAGAAGCCATAAACTGTGGGGTCTATTTCAAGTTTAGTTATCTGGGGGATAGATTTGAAGGGTTTCTTTTTCCTGCTTATCTCTGAATCTATGAGAATTTTGTTTTCATTTATTTTTATTATCAAACAAAATGAGCTATGCATAAATAACCGATGAAACTGAGTTGTCTGGAAGATTTCCAGTTAAGATTAGTTTGTTATTAAATGAACCAAATGTTAAGGATTTTTTACTGGTGCTCCAACAGAGGACAACTTGGATGGGAGACCTACACATCAGCTACTGTATGAACATGTTGGCTTTTAACAAAGTTCGTCACACCTCCAGGATGAACTATTGGTTCACCTATTGCAGTTCCTACGCAGAAATAACTGACACCGAACACTTGACAGGACAATGTAAAATATGCAGAATGCTTCAAAAATATACCAAAGGAAGGAAAATCATGGCAAGGCCTGTAGAGTTACATTAGTCCCCTTGAGTTCAATGGCAGTACCTACATGTGTACAGTAAAGTACCCTCCTGAGGTTATGCATATCAAAGTTAAAGTGAAATTGTAGATCCACTAAAGTTCTTGTGAGTTCTGCTATGAGCAGGGATAAAGTGTTTTCTCCTGTAGACCATAGAGATAAATAATTTGAGACTGTTGTAGAATAAAAAGTGGTATAATATGATAATGATTTGTGTCTACAGAGAGACTAAAAATAATTGTAAAAATTGAGCAAATCTCAGCCCTGCGACAGGGTGAATGGCTCAGAGCTTCAAAATCAACAGGGAATGGTAAAGAGAGCTGCTGTAGGAGGGAAGAAAAAGGTATTGGTACTGACTATGTTAATTTCATTTTGTTCAATATTAATTAATGGTGACCAGCTTTGCAGACCTGCACTTGGAAACCAGTAGCCACAGTACTAGTACGGGCCTAAGAGTCCAGGTAAAGTCCCGCTTTGCACTTGCAGCACAAGGAGCAGAAAAACATGGCTACAGTGGCTTGTTTGCCTGGGACCCTTCCCCTGTATATCTCTTCCTGGATCCTAATTCAAGGGTGATCCCTACAAACATATTGCCTCTGTGATCTGGTTAACTCCAGCAAGTCCTACCCATGTTTAAATTACAGCTGTTATCAGAGTGGCTTTTAAAAATTGTAGCTATTTGTGCTACATGAAAAAATATGCTGTGTCTCACTTTATATCTCCTGCCTGAGAAGTCCATTGATCATGTCCTAATTCTTATGTTTCAGTAGGACAGAATAATGATTCCCTAATCAGGGTTGACGATTCCCATAGTTTTTAGGGGGAGTTAGGGTTTCTATTGCAGGGTCAGACCCGAAATGCAGAAATGGCCAGTTATTTGAGTTAGTGAATCATATAAGAAAACCTAGAAGCTGTTGGTCTGTCTAATTTACCTTTTCAGATCACATGCGTTTTAATTCTGGGACACTTTGACTTACTTGTTCTGAGCTTAGTTGTTATTATTCATACAAATATTGGTACAAAAATACTAAACATTGGTAGATAAAAGGACATATTCGTGGCCAGCAGATTAAATTCTGAAGAAACTTTACATACTAACCAAGCATTTCATGACTAAGTATTTTGAACTTGGCTTGACATTGGCCTTGTGCTTTCCTATAAAATCAGTAAGTCCTTCAGTTGTGCAGCTGGATTGCCAAAATATGCAAGCAATATCTGCATGTAGGGAGCATGGAATCTCCTGGGTTCAAAAAGAGACTCTTATCTTTGGTCACTCAAGCACACGGCTTGCTTTGTTCTATGTTGTTGCCATTTCAGCGTCTGAGAGGGTCTGTCGAGCATGGTATGATACATACTTCATTGCCTAATTTTCTTGTAAGGAAATTATGATACATGAACAAAACAGAAGATTTGGAAACTTGGAAAAGAATTTACAGCTTGTGTTTGACTCATTGCAAACTCAGGTGCTTTAGTGTGGAAAACAGTGGCAAAACATGTATTTCTGACTAAGAGTGACGGGGAAGTGCTAGTTCTGCCAACTAGGGTAAACAATTTAGCGTGTCCTCTCTGGAGAGAGGGATTGAGAACAGAAAGGGCAGGCAGCAGAGAAGGTCTTAAGACATTATCAGACTTCAGAGGAAAAGTTAAAATGCAGATCACAGGATATGTTGTTGGTAAGTAGCCAAGTGAGTCACATCCAAAGCAGACAGTGGTTTGAACAGTACATGTGTGTACTTTGCTCAAACGAGCATGAGACCTCTCCTAACTTACACTGACACTCTATGAATGTCATTCTGGTCTATGCATACTTGCCGTGTTGTCATACTTGCAGTGTTTAGAGGCATGAGTTGAAGCCTGACGCCGTAACTCTCGCTTCTGAAGTAGCATTTATTCACACCAGTGGTTGCACAGAAGACAATGTGTTAAACGCTGTTCCAAGTAATGGTTTGAGAGATGAGCCTTTCTATTCAAGTCAATTAAATAAACACAGTATGCTTAATTTAAATTCATGAGAATTCATTTAATTAAAAATGTAA
Organism: Eurypyga helias; assembly: GCF_000690775.1. Taxonomy (NCBI): domain Eukaryota; kingdom Metazoa; phylum Chordata; class Aves; order Eurypygiformes; family Eurypygidae; genus Eurypyga; species Eurypyga helias. The sequence goes on along the minus strand of NW_010274385.1, from coordinate 15,192 downwards.
GCTACAGTTTTTCTATTATGGGCCATGCATTCAATTACTCTCAGCAATTTAGTGACAACCTGCAAGATTACCTTAGTAAACATTGGATGAGTTTAAGCCCAATTTAATCTTAGCTATAAAGCTAAGTTTAAGATTAATTTGACTGGAATGCAGGAACAGAGGATCAATTGTGGCTAGTTCACCAATTCTTGAAAAGCAGGATTAAAAGATAGAAGATTGATTTGAATCAATTCTGTCATTCTATTTTCAAATGTCTCCCCCCCCCCCCCTCCTACAGTGGAAGTAAATACATTCAATTGAGGAATTTTCATTCTAGATAAATTGTAAAAACACTCAGGTTCACCACTGCCAATCATGCTGAGAGTTTTGACGATCTGGGCACACTGTGTTACAACAACTTTCATGATTATATTAGAAAATAATTAAAGAGCCCTGAAATTTCTCCATCCACACCTGGAAAGAAGAGTCTGCAAAAAAGTAATCATAGAAGGGAACACAGTTTGGGTCAGACACAAACATAAATACTTGTGTTTGAGGAATATTTAAAGGGGAAACAAAAAATCACCTAATGTACCCAACTGTACCTAGGGAATAAGTGAAATTGCTACCATTCAGAGACCCCTTAATGCTCTATTATAGGCCATAACATTTCCTTTAGAGTGTTTCAAGGCTTGTATCAAGAAAATGTGAATCTGTGGAAGTGATGGGCATGGAATTAATTAGATTTCCTTGGCTAGCTTTATAGGCTTAAAACAAAAAAATAAATTTTCCCTGTAACCATAATGAGTTGGAACTTTCTCACTACAGAAAGAGATGGTTGTTTACTTTTTCCTCTTTCGAAGGCCTGCATGGTATATGTAGAATTGCAGAAATTATGCTTTTTTAACCAAAAAGAACGCCCAAAATACTTCTTAGATATACCAGATTAGTTCAGTTATGGCATATTTTACATTGATTAATGAAAATCCAGTTCTGGCCCTGGAGAGGTAATTACACTCCCCACCCCGGCATCTGCCAAATACCCTATGTAAAATATCAGACACGTTTTTCTTGTATTCTACACACCTGCTTTGCCGCTGTCACAGTGCTGGGTTAAATGAACTTCTGATCTGAGACCTGAAGACTGCCATCACTCTCATTTTTACATTATAACGTAGCCATAAAAATGCAATATGCTGCTTCCTTCAACCTACTGGCTTATTTTTAACTGCATGGTGTTTTTATCAAGCTTAGTCGTGGTTGGTTGTTGGATGTTACTGATGTTAAATTTCCTCCTTTGGCCCCACTCAGTCGTTCATACGCAGCATGTCTGACAAGTAATCTGTCTTTACGAACACCCTACGATCACATCACATCACATCACAGAATTTGCATCGTTTGCAAAATTGTATACTCTGAGAGCAAAACCCTCTCCAGCAGCAACAGGGAAGAGTTCCGGAATTTTAAAGTTCTTCTGACTGTTATTTTTATGAAGAACTAATAAAAAACACATTTGAAACCCATAAGCCCCTTAAAAAAAACCCTTGAATAATATTAGAATTTCTCCCAAACGAAGAACATACTTCCTTTCAAAGTCCTAAATCTCAAAAAAAATCTTGTCAAATTGATTTCCAGCCTTTCTTGGAGAAATGCGTCTTAGGTCAGAGTCTGCATGTGAGGAAAAAGACCAAGGGTGTTTTTTAAAAGGTGGTGTAGTCAAGTGATCACCAATAAAAGGCTGACCGCAGAATCTTCGGTCCAGCTGTGGACTCCATGAAGCTGTGCTTCCCTTCAGTCCTGTGGTTTTGTAAGTGGCTAGTTTTAATCATAATTTACGTTTTAAAAAACAAAAGTAGAGATGTAGAAACGCCAGCTGGCAATTAAGAGTGGAAGTTTTTCGTCGTAGATTTTCCTGTGGTGCCCAGAGGCTCTTTCTTGACGCCTGTGCTGCCACCGAAAGGGCACAGGGAGCACACAGGGACTTGGATCCATGGAGGACTGCCAGAGGCAATGGGCATGGCTGCCGCCAGCTTCTCCCTGAAGGACTGTGCAGAGCAGGACAAGCTCCTCTGCTAAGAGGCCAACACGGGAACAGCGATTAGACTGAAAAGATGTTTTTTCAAGCGAAATAACCACAGGAGACAACAATGGGAGGGTCTGAAGTTATGCACCTGCAAAGTGATCAGTTTTTTAAGGCGATGAAAACATACCATCTCTCTTCACTTCGTTAAAAACTATGGTTTTGTCTGTCTTTCAAAACTGGTGCACAACTTGACCCAATCATGCCTGATAAAGGATTTAAGATCCTAGTTCCAACTGACAGTTGGACACTTCATGCATTTCTAAAGCAGATGTGGCTGGCACTCACTTCAAGGTCTATTTACACTGCAAGAGAGGTAAACTGTTATCTTGCATATGGTAAATTGATAGAGTTGTTTGACTGAGACTACAAGTTTGGCTGATAAAGCAAATAAAGTTGATGCAATGACTTCTGTTAGACTTGGCACTCAAAATGTTTTGATTAAAAAATGAGAGAAGTTCAAAATCCCCACAGACTGGATGAAACCCCAGCTAACTGCTAGCCCTCAAAACGCAATTTTGCACAAATAAATGAATGTGTGCTGAAAGGCGGTGTGGCTGCTGGCCTTTCGCTGCTTAACACAGAGCAGAGACTTCCTATCTACAACTAGAAGAGCTGCTATTAAAGTTTTCAGGGAATGATACATAATGTAGGGGAGGCATCGGCCAAGCTGAGTGATCAGTGCTGCACCTCATCGTTCCCCAGTGTTATATCTCTAGTTGACAGATACAGGATTAAGACATTTTCTCTGCTCTGGTGAGACCCCACCTGGAGTACTGCATCCAGCTGTGGAGCCCTCAATATCAGAAGGATATTGGCCACTTGGAGCGAGTCCAGAGGAGGCCACGAAGATGCTCCGAGGGCTGGAGCACCTCTGCTATGGGGACAGGCTGAGAGAGTTGGGCTTGTTCAGCCTGGAGAAGAGAAGGCTCCGGGGAGACCTTATAGCACCTTCCAGTACCTGAAGAGGCTACAAGGAAGCTGGGGGGGACTTTTTACAAGGGGCTGTAGTGATAGGACAAGGGGTAATGGGTATAAATTGAAATCAGAGAGGTTTAGATTAGATGTCAGGAAGAAATTCTTCACAGAGAGGGTGGTGAGGCACTGGAACAGGTTGCCCAGAGATGTTGTGGATGCCCCATCCCTGGATGTCTTCAAGGCCAGGCTGGATGAGGCTTTGAGCAACCTGGTCTAGTGGAAGGTGTCCCTGCCCATGGCAGGGGGGTTGGGACTAGATGATCTTTAAGGTCCCTTCCAACCCTAACCATTCTGTGATTCTATGATTCTATGATTTTGATAGTCACTGCTCTGTGTAAACCTTAGTCAGGAGAGTCCCAAGGAAGATGCTGGCATCCAAGCAGCTGGAAGGTATTATTTTTAAATATTACTGGCGGTTGAGGTAAGAGACTCCGCCTCAGGACTCTAGCTGCTGACAGACCTAGGTTACGCAGGCAAGTTCACCATCTACTCTTACAACTCCTGTTGGAAGCAGTAAACTTGCAGTACAGCTGACCAAGGTGGTGTTGGTGGGACTGCCAAATTCACCATGCCTACCAAAATGGAGCCAGTGCTGAAGGAAAGAGAAGGCAGCTTTCCACTAGACTGTCCTGCCACGCTGACGAGAGGAATTGCAAGGAAACCCAGAGGAGTGGGGGAAGAAGCACTGCTTACCTCTCCTTGTGCGGCTGGTGAGGCTGCTCGCCCTTACAGCAAAGTGACTAACCAAACCCTGTCCCAGCACCCCATGTGCAAGTTGCTGTAGTCCAGGGGTCCAGTTATGAATGTAAATGTGACACTCATTCAGTCAAGTCCTATAACCTGTGTAATATACGAGGTTCAGATGATTGACCATAATAGTTCTTTCTGTTGCTATTTCTCTACTTTAAACCAATCTTTGTCATTTTTCTTTTGTAGCTAGGGCACTAACAGATTACATGCCCAACCTTTTATTGATTTTAGGACCTTGGAATGCAATATATAATCTTGAAAATCCACTTCATATCGTAATACTGAACTAGCTACTTAGAAGGGACCTGTCATAGCTTTTTGTTCTTTGCTGGTTTTTGTTTGTTCCCCTTCTGTTCTAAAATCTGAGCTCCAGCTGTCAAAAAAAAAAAAAAAAGAAAAAAAGAAAAAGAGATTTTATCTGATGTGCTCTTGACACTATAATGCAGAAGTGTCAGAAACAGCACAAAGAAGAAGATGTTAATATCATATTGAAAAAAATTCTAGAAGTTTATTTCTAAAAAATGTAGTGGTCTTCATTTTCCCCTGTATTTATATTGGTAATGCAGTTTATCAATATAAATATATTTATATTTGTAATGCAGTTATTGTTAGTAAGGGTGCAGTTCTGGCACTGTGCTGATGCTCTACTCTAGGAATTCCAGTGACATAACTGTGAAATGACCCTGTCCCTTAGGGTACCACGTTTTAGTTCGTGTTGCCTGACAGTGCACTTTCATTATTTTCTTCAAAGAAAGCATGTGGTAACTGAACTGACTCTTGAAATACTTTGAAAAGTATTTCAAATTGATCAAATTGATCTTTTGATAAAACACTGACATGGTATAATTGATTCTGAAGAATTTTGGCTCAGTGCCTTTACTGGGGCAAAGAATGGCTGTTGACTGCTGAAGTGAAGCTGAGGTGTGAAGGGTTACATTTTGTGACACTAATTTATAATATCACATAATGTTGCATTCTTCTGTAACATTACACTGTTTATCATGTTCATTAATGAGCTGGATGGTGGGGCAGAGTGCACCCCAACAAGTTTGCGGGCAGAAGGGCTGGATATGGCAGAGGGTGGTGCTGCCATCCTGGAGGGTTCTGGGCAGGCTGGAGAAATGGGCTGACGGGAACCTCATGAAATTCCACAAGGGGAAGTGCAAAGTCCTGCATCTGGTGATGTACAACCCCAGGCACCAGTACAGCTCAGCAGAAAAGGATTTGTGTCCAAGTTGACCATTAGCCAGCAACGTGCCCTTGTGGCAAAGGCCCATGGTGCCCTGGGCTGTGTTAGGAGGAGTGCTGCCATCAGGTCAGCGGAGATGATCTTTCCCCACTCTGCTCAGCACTGGTGAGGCCACACCTGGAGTGCTGGGTCCAGGTCTGGGCTCCCCGGTGGGCAGACATGGACCAAGGTGGCAGCAAAGGGCCACCAAGATGATGAAGGAAATTTTGTGCTCCTGGAGAAAAAGAGTAAATTTGAAAGGCAAGAGAGGGAAGAGAGAGAAGAAAAAAAATCAACCAAGGAGTGAAGTTCAGTATTTAACCATAGGTTTTGAAGGTCTTCAGTAGATTACTCTTCCTGAATCTACCCAGACTATCATCTGACACAAAGTTAGCAACTGGGTGTGAAAGACTTGGTGGGTCAGCTTAGTTCATAACTGATATTATTTCAATCAATCCTTGTGCTCGGGAGTAAACAGCTTCCTCATTTCCTGACACAGTAAGAAGGTGGTGGACTAAAAAACAATGCAGACAAATTGAGAACATCCCTTCAGGTCCATGCTGTGAAACTCTATCAGCAGTATTGAGGGACATGTAACCATGTGCCTTTTGCTTTTGTCTTGTCATCCTGATTGTCCCATTGTCCTCTTCTGTTACTCCACTATGTATCATGAAATGTTGTATTATCACAATAAAGGCATTGTTTCCAAACTTTAAATGAAACAAAGAATACATACTATTGTATGTTTTCTGTTCACTTTTACTGCTAATATTTGTTTTTAAATAAGTGCTTTCCATCACTGCTCAGATTCTGCTGCTTGATCCTATGGTGAGGTCATAATCCTGAATTTACATCATCTCCGCCTGTTGCCCTGGAAATGGCTAATGGTGAAGTTCAGGCTTTGTACTCCCACACAACAGCAATTTAAAGACAGATTGTATGGATTAAAATCTCATTTTGTGTATTTAACAACCATGCATTCTCTATTACACATCTTTAGGATGACAAAGAAAAATAATGTCTAAAGTCATAGATTTATTTTCAGACTTCAACCCTATCACAATTTTAAAATTATCATTTAATTACTTCAGATCCCAAGTTAAAAGTGAGTTGTATTTTCTCTGAGGTCATCTTGAAAGTAGTAACTGTATAGTTACTTGGTTTTCAGAGTTTCTTTCCAGGATTGCTCAGAGTTTCTGGCTAATATTTTTTAAAGCTGTTTGGCAAAGCTATGTTTGGAAAAAACAAAAACACACAAAGAAAAATCTATTTTTATTTGAAACATTTTGCATCTAAGAAAATTAAGTATGAAAAAAAGAAATAGTAGAGAACATCATAATACTTTTATTTTAAAACAAGCTAATAGGACTCTCAGCTTTTCCTTCTCATTTTTTCCTTACAGGTTGTAACTGTCTAAGGTCACACCTTGCAAGAACATGTGTTTTCCAAAATACATCACAGTCCATACTGATTAAGTGCAGACTGATTTGTCACAGATGCACCCCTCATATCCCTCATTTATTCTGGATTTAAATATATGCCTGGGATAAAAAATACTGAGTGGTTTGGCCTATAGTGCTTTCATTATGGTGACAGCTCTTGTCTGGCAGCTTGATACCATCAGCTGAACTCAGCAGGGCTTTCAATCAAGCCCTCAGTCTCATCTTCAGCAAAGCAACTTGACGTCTCTGCTTTCCAACCGCCTGAGCATGACAGGTGCTCAGCTGTAAGCTGCTTAGCTCAAATTCATCCCATATAAAATGGGAGTCATGCAACCTGATAGGTGGAGTGATGTATATCTGCTCAGCTAATGAAGGGCTCATTATTCTTATCTCAGAGAGTTTTTTTAGACCCAGGATTTTACAGGAATAATAACTAGTGCTTGAATTTGAAGGTAACCATGGTGACTTTAAATGCTTCACTCCATTTGTAAGCCAAGAGATTGCCTTATCCAGAAATGGTCACCTTAGTGCACTTCTGCAGCTCTGTCTCATTGGTCCACAATGTATTCTGCTGTTAATTAGGTTTTGAAAACAAATGAAGGCTTCAGGCAGTGTTTACCACATCAGCTTGCCTCTTGCCTGGAATGGGCTTATGGGTTTCTCAACTTCTTAGATTCATAGACCTATATTTCCTCCTCCATGGTGTAATTGACAAGTCTGAATTTCTGCAAAATCTGAATTTCTGCAAGTTTTGATTCCTTCAGAAACTTTTCCTTCCTTATGTGTTTCTTGCCTGTAGGATGATGACCAAATGTGTTTGCCCTTTTCTCCTAGAAGATAAGTATCCACAAGCAGACAGTGTGCATGTTCATGACAGAATGATCATGCCATGCAAACTGCTTTACTTCATACCTGGGTGGCACCTTCATAATGTGTCCATCAGGGAATGGTGTGAGGCACCTCTAATTAAACACTTGGCTTACCAGCCTGGCAGGGAGAGGGGATGTGTTTGCTGGTAGCAGGGGATTCTTTCATAGCCGTGATATTGTGGCAACCTCTGTGGTTATTTTTGTTTCAGATGACATAATTGCAAAATAATTCAGGCTAGAAGGGACCTCAGGAGGTCTATAGTCCATTCTGCTGGTCAAAGCAAGGTCAGTGTCTGAGGTCAGATAGGGTCACTCAGGGCCTTGTCCAGTCGGGGCTTGAAACTCTCCAAGGACAGACACTGCACAACCGCTCTGGGTGAGCTCTGCCATTTCTTGACTGGCCTCTGAGGGAAAAGTTTTTTCCTAAATTGAATCTGAACCACTCATTTCAACTCAAGGCCATTGTCTCTGATCCTCTTCCCATACATTTTGCAATCAGCAAAGGAAACCGTCAGTGTCAGAATCATAATTCCAGTGTGGCAGCAGCAGCAGAACTCACACTTCTATCAGCTGATAAATGAAAAAATATTTTGTCAAGCAATATTACAGCACATGCCATAGATTTTACAATTTAGCTCATACTAACTCATGTTATCTGAAGGCTATTTGATCTGTAAGTTTCTGAAGCATTTTTTGTCAACTTGAGGACTTTCAGTTATTTGTGTTGTTCTAAGACTGGAGTTCAACAACAAACTCATCACACTGCAGAAGAGACAGACACTGGTTTTAATGTCAGAAGAGAGAACCAAGCTTTTGGAGCTTCTATAGATAAAAATTAAAAAATTGAATCATGCTAGAAAATTGAATCATGCTAGAACGATTCAAAAAATTGAATCATTTTTAACCCCAACAGGTAGCATTAGCCACGTCTAGGCAGGTGTGCTGGTTTCAGGCAGGAATGAGTTCCTTTCCTTCCCAGTGCTGCCGGCTGGCCCAGGCTGGCCAAGGGAGTGTTTCATTCCCTGGTACCTCACGCTCAGGGCACACGAGCAGTTCTGAGGTGGGAAGGGGCCTGGTGGGGGGGACATGAGCGAGCGACTGATTGGTAAACCACGACAGCAGGTGGAAGGGAAAGTTAATTTTTGGAGTTGTTTCTACACATTAAATACATTTTTGGTAAAGCTCACTGTTGTGACTCCAAAGGGTAAGTAGCTACTAATGGGACAGCTAAACTTCAGAATTACCCAAGGCTGGAGATCAGGGTTGCAGAGACAGAGGGAGTGGGAAACAGGAGGACATTTGTATCTAAGGATGGCATTTTCACTCCAGTGGAGAAGTGTTCCTCACAACAGGTCTGCTTGGGATAGCCAATGGGAAGCTGGAGAAGATGTAGCCAGAGATGTGCTGGGAATGAACACGAGTGTCTGGAACAACCTCTTGCACAGAACTGGTGGGAGTAAAGAGCATCATCAGCATTTAATACATAGTTTGGTAAACTTATGAAAGGGGTTATATGTTGTGATACATGTCACGGCAAAAGGCTATGCTCAGTAGTCCTGGAGGTTCATTTCTCTGCCATTTTCCTCTGCTCCTTCTTCTCCCAATTCTGCTCTTCAGTCCTTGTCTTAAACTTTTCAGGAAACTGGAAGACTTGATTATTTCTCTATTTCTTTATATGAACTGACAAAGATATTTAAGGGCAGAACAGAAAAGTGTAAGAGAGTGGGAAAGCATCCTGTAGAGAATGGGAAGGATGCCACAGCTGGGGAGTGTTACTACTGGGGCATCCACTACTACAGAAGTAAAAGAGGAGTGTTCAGAATATGTCAGACTGTGCACTACTCTCTTTGTTGTCCTTTCCAGAAGGCAAAAAAAAAAGAGGGAAGGGGGTAGCCTTACAAGTTGGACTCAAATGGCCAAGGGGTAGTGATGAACGGAAGGTTGAATACATTTCCATCTGTGCACTAGTCTAAAGAATAAAAATCACACATTGAATAGACTTTTTCCAGAAAAGGGAATGAAAAGCTATATAAGGGATTCTATGCCAAACAAGGTACATGAGTTTTTAGGAAGCGTACAAGTTCTTACCCATAATCATTGATTTACAGGAAGCTACCTTATATATTTGGAGCTGTATACTACACTCATGTTTCCCTGAAGAAAATTCCTGTTTCTTTTCATCTTTTCTGAGAACCAATCAGTGCTAAATGAAATAGTCCAGAAAAAAATTCTGAAGAGTTTATTGCATGCCATTTCTGGCAGTAGCATTGGCGTTGGGACATACCAGCCGCTATTGTAGGAACACATGGGGACGGCAGCACCTTCCTCAGGAGTACACATAAAGGTACTCAGTAATGCTGTGGACCTCTTCAGCTAGTGAATCATTTACATTTCACCTTGGACCTAATCTGAAACTCATTTTAGCTGGCCAGATTCTTGTTGACTTCAGTAACTTGGGATGAGATTTTAGCAATCATTACATTTTATATAGGAGAGAGCTTTTCTTTTCTCTTACAGCAAATAAACTGATTTCCAAAATAGGTTATCTGAGCAGATGCAAAACCTACCTGAAAATAGTGTAGACTGGGAAAAACAAAGGTTCCTTTATCAGTATTTTTGAAGAAAGACTTGGTAAGAACTTTATAGAAATTATGTAGAAACTTCTGTAATTGCATTACGAAAGGCTAATCAAAATGTATTGCTTCTATTTCCACTTCTGCTGAAAGGATTTAAATCAATTTAGAAAGTTTAGGTTGTAATAAATTAGGATCTGAATCTCAGAAGGATCATTTAAAAGACTATAAATTCTAGTGAAGGTAAGTCAAACACACTGACAAACAAGCAGTACTTTGGTAAATGGACATGTACTGAGAAATGTTCCTATAAATAATAAAAGACTAAATGTGGTAATTTGGTATTTGTTTCGACTTGTCCTATTAGTAAAATATTTTCTCTATGTCTGACAGGTCACAGGCTTGTATACATTAACATATACATTAAAATATACAGCTTAGCTACATCTAACAGTCTGATATAAAAATTATGCAAAAGATAAAGACATAAGGAACTCATAAGCATGCCATAATACCATCTGAAATGCTAGTTCCTTGCTTTATTACTGCCAAGCACAATTACGTTGTGATATTTTTCTTTTCAATGAAGCATATTTCAGGAATTTAAAATGAAAATAAAACCAATTTTTACAGGAAATATGCCATATGAACATCATGCTTGGTTTCCTTTAAAACCAAAAAGGGTTTGTAATGTACCCCATGCCACCATGAGCAGGGCAAGAGGGGGGTTTGTGAGCCATGGAGGGGCTGCAGCCGTGCTGTGTCCCAGGGTGCAGCTGGGGAGCGAGAGCTGGCGTGACCTGCTGCTGCTTCAAGCGTGCATTCCCTGCCCCTTGGCAGCCCACAGATGGATTGCTGCAGCATAACTTCTTCTGTGAGAAACGAGAGGTGTTTTTGTCTTTGCATTATGCAACATGGTGAAAAGGAGATGGAGTTTTCACCTGAATCTTCGCTGCAATGAGAAAAATCTCGTGGCTTGTCTTGGAGACTGCCCCAGCAATTCCCTGGCACTGCTGTTTCTGTCAGAAATGGTGTGAAAACTGGAAAGGGCTTTCTGGGCCTCTCTAAGTGAAAAACTACCACTTGTTACACTGAAACTTCAGCGTAAACTTAAAATGTTAAAATAAAAGCAGCATATGATGTTAAGATTATGTTTTATACCAAACAGAAACTGAAGTACTGCAAACTTAGTTGTCTTCACATTCAGGAGCAGTTTTGAGGCTGTTATTTCAAAACTTAGATTTTTCACCTTCACTGTAAAATAGAAAGGTCTTAGTCCTTAACCAAATGTGTCACTTTCTATTTATGGCTTTTCTGCTAATAGTTAACACAGAGTTGCCGTTTCTCATACCGTAAATTCCCTCTGACATTGCCACTATATTGTGAAGAAAGTATGAATCTTCCGCTACCTCGTTTTCAGCTACAAGACCTTATTTGTTCATCACTATGGCAACTGCTGCCCCAGCCCAGCTTAATAGGGTGCTTGTCTAGACAGCATTAAACATATCTGCACTTATGCGTGTCTGGTTTTAACAGCCAGGTGTGCAGAAGGTGTGGTGGAGGGAAGAGAGGCAACAGAAAGAGAATGAGTAAAAGTAGAGTAAAAGCATTTCAGAAGTCACCACACTTTACATGAAACTTTTTAATTCTGGACACCTTTCCTGCGATAGTGTGTTAAAATGTGTTCCCTACTCAGGACACACAGATTTACAGGTGTATGTGAAAGAATGCTGAAGTGATTTCTAAGTGACCTGAGTAAGGGCCATTACTTTCTGTGGGTTCCCCTGGGCACAGAGGTACCTCTCAGGGGCAGAGGCCCATGTCACGGTTCCTGCGTAGAAGTGTGATGTGTCTGGGACTGATCAGGGTCAGCAGGTCGCAGCTGAGGAAGGTCTTAGTTCTGATTCAGATCTGCTGGTTGGGTCTTGGGGAAAACAACATAAAGCATCCCAGCCCTGCCCACCTCCCGGCCGTGGGAGGCTCCTGTCCTTGCCGGCCGTGGAGCAACTGAGCCTGTGGAGACTGCGAGCCATAGCTTCAGCTGGGTCCAGTCTGTGTGAGCAGAGTTTATTCGCCAAAATGTGGCACTTTAGTCACCCTGAAACTCCCATGAATATGTGCCCATCTCAGCAAGTGCTTCCCGTGTAATAAAAGAAACCATATTTTCACCGTTAACTTCATAGTGAAAGAGGGCACAGCCTGACGGTGAGTTGGGATATGAGAGACACAGGCTTCCTCCTCCCAGAAAATGTCTCCAGCAACATGCTATGGCATGTTTGGGAATGCTGAGCTGTCAGGGTGTATTTTTGGAACTGACCTGACTTCAGTAAGTAAACACAGACTAGAGTAGGTCCAGCTGACATCCAGACATTGACCAATCTAGGCCTCCACCCAGCCAACATCTAGGCAGGCATCCTTCCACCTCTCCTGTTCACACTGTGCATGATACCAGCAAATACTTCACTGAGACATATCAAATGAGTGTTGAGATGTTCTGGAATACAGAGAGTAAAATACCCCTGACATGGGCAAGAGCTGAAGTAGCTTTCACACTACTGTAAGTGAGAAGCAACAGCATGAATCTAACCCTTCATTCCTATTTATAATTTTCTTTAAGAGGCTGAAAAACATAACACTTATTTCCGCTCTAAACTAAGCAAGCATATTAGGGCGTAAGAACAGTGAGAAGTCAGGGGAGAAGAGCAATAAAAATGAAGTGGGAGGAGTCAGTCTTAATTTTTGCTGAACTAAAAAGCACCTAATTATTCATGCTGCTTAGCCAATGACCCTTGTGCTCCTACAAGGACATGATATAAGTTTTTACTCACATTTGATAGATAAATAACATCCATGCATTTCTATGATGAATACCCAAAATATGAAAGGTTTATGGCACCATGAGCTGCATATATCACTTAGCGTTGTTCCTGGAAATACCCTGTGAGGTGAAGCACAGCTTCCAGGCAGAGGTGTCTACAAGACTAAACATTTGTATTTTTAATCATTATCGGTTAATTGGGATTTTTTTTTTTAATGTTTAACCACTAATTCTGCCCTTAATGTAAGTTAAAGATAGCAGAAAAGTACATACAAACCAGGCCACCCTATGAAGTCTGTATTGCAGCCACAATTAGTGAGTATACCAGCAGATTAAACATGCTATCTCTGATACTTACATTTTCTTTTTTTTTTTTCTTTTACTAAGAGAAAGATCGTTGTGGTGTACGTTGGCAGGCATCAACCTTCTGGCTCGCACTAGGTGACAGAGAAATTCAGGAGTGTCCAGAATCAATTTAGGGGCAATACCTGCTGGCAAACAGGCTCATCACAGGAAAAGCCAGAAGTGGGTGTCGCAGCTGCCACTGATGCCAACACACTGCCTGTGCGCTGTGGGGCTGAATGGTTGCCAGAACTGTTCAAAAAGTGAGCATCTCCCTTTGAAGAGAAGACAGTTAAGATTGCTGGTAGAGATACTCAGCACATTCCCAATGCCACCTTGTCTAGACAGATTGTTACTGAATCTATGAGAAAATACTCTCCTGGTAAAACACGAGCCACTAGCTCCCACCACTGAGTCCTTCTTGTTTGACACGCTGTCTGTACAGGGCAAGGAGATGCAGTTTGCACTTTCTGAAACACATTGGGTAGGTTGAAATCAAAGACTGAAAGGGCCAGTTTTTATCAAAGACAGCATTTGGTCCAACTATCTGGCTCGGTCCACTGCGACATAACCATTTGCCCCTTTTACAGCTATCCCGAACTCATGCTCACAAATCGTATCATGTGTCCGTATGTTGCATGCCTGCACCCCACAGAACAACTGCAGAGTTATGCTATACCCTTCAATGTGCTTCACTCAGCATCATTCACACTTAAGAATTTGAACATTCCAAAAAAGTATATTCTTGTAACACATTCATTCCATATTTTTTTCTTTTCCATTCTTGGAGAAGTAAGGATGAGGGTCAGCAGAACTTCTGCTTTGGGCTTCTGGAGGGCTGGCTTTGGCCTGTTTAGGAACCTGGTAGGCAGAGTCCTTTGGGAGGCGGTCCTGAGGGGCAAAGGAGTCCAGGAAGGATGGACATTCTTCAAGAAAGAAATCTTAAAGACGTAGGAGCACGCTGCCCCACGGACCAAAAGATGAGCTGACAGGGAAGAAGGCCGGCCTGGCTGAACAGAGAGCTTTGGCTGGAACTGAGGAAAAAAGGAGGGTTTATGACCTTTGGAAGGCAACGCAGAAGGACTACAGGGATGTTGTGAAGTTATTCAAGGAGAAAATTAGGAGGACCAAAGCCCAGCTAGAACATAATCTGGCTACCACCACAAAAGACAAAAGATGTTTCTATAAATACATTAGCAACAAAAGGAGGGCTAAGGAGAATCTCCAGCCTTTACTGGGTGAGGGAGAGGAAACACAGTGACAAAAGATGAGAAAAAGGCTGAGGTACTTAGTGCTCCTTTGCCTCAGTCTTTAATAGTAAGACAGGGATGGGGAGCAGAATGAAACCCCCATAATTCAAGAGGAAATGGTTAGCGACTTGCTACATCATTTAGACACACCTAAGTCTATGGAGGCAGATGGGACCCATGCAAGGGTATTGAGAGAGCTGGCAGAAGTGGTCACCAAGCCACTTTCCATCTTCTGTCAGCAGTCCTGGCTAACCATGGAGGTCCCAGTTGACTGGTGGCTGGCAAATGTGACATCCACTCACAAGAAGATCCAGAAGGAGGATTGGGGGAACTACAAGTCTGTCAGTTTGACCTTGGTGCTGAGCAAGGTTATGGAGCAGATCATCTTGAGTGCCATCACGTGGCATGTTCAGGACAACGAGGTGATCAGGCTCAGTCAGCATGGGTTTATGAAAGGCAGGTCCTGCTTGATGAATCTGATCTCCTTCTAGGGCAAGGTGACCCACTTAGTGCATGAGGGAAAGGCTGTGGATGCTGTCTTCAGTAAAGCCTTTGACAGCATTTCCCACAGCATTCTCCTGGAGAAACTGGCTGCTCATGGCTTGGATGGGTGTACTCTTCCCGGGTAAAAAACTGGCTGGATGGCCAGGCTCAAAGTGTGGTGAATGGAGTTAAATCCAGTTGACAGCCGGTCACAAGTGGTGTTCCCCAGGGCTCAGTACTGGGGCCAGTTATCATTAATATCATTATCAATGACCTGGATGAGGGGATTGAGTGTACCTTCAGACAACACCAGGTTGGGTGGGAGTCTTGATCTGCCTGAGGGTAGGAAAACTTTTCAGAGGGACCTGGAGAGGTTGGATTGATGGGCCAAGGCCAGCTG
>NW_010274384.1:16846-22752 GCF_000690775.1 Eurypyga helias | reverse complement strand
TGGACACTTCCAGGGATGGGGCCTGACAGAGCCCTGAAGTTTTTCACTGGTTCTTTACCTGCAGGCCATGCTGTACTAACTTTATCACAGCAAATTCCCCATGAATTCAGACAAACACATCAGGAACAGCCAGTCACTGCCCGCACCGTTCTTGTCAAGGACAACACCAGCATACGTCACATCTCCAGGGAGCTGTCCTGTCCTGTCCTACAGCACGGCTCATTTACCTGGCTCCAAGCACCGACCTTACGGTCATTTCTATTTCCTAGCCGCTGCACTCCCTGCAGCTTACACTATCCCTGATCTAACCTCATGGTGGTCAAGAGTCACAGCCTGTGCTCTGTGCTCAGGCAAAATTTTCATCTGCACTGCTTGATTTGGCATAGTTTTCCCAGATTCTGTTATTCCTGCCTGAATAAGCTACTTCCTCATCTCTGCATGACTTTTTATTTTTAAGTTCTTGTCGCTAATTAACGTCCTTTCCACCCCAACTCCTTCAACACCCAGGAAGCTTAGGGACACCTCAGCAGCTAACCTGTTACAGATAAGAACATCCCTGCTATTTACCAATTTGTTTCAAAGCAGAATGCTCTCTGCTCTGCCCCGGGGAGCAGAAGAAAGGTCATGCCATCTTCCTGCTGATAATCCAAGCAATCTTTCCTGTTCAATTTGCAATCAGCACTCCAAATTCCTTCAGTTTAAAAGCACATCCCAGCAAAACCGCGTTAGTGAGACAGAGATGAGACACACAAGATGCAGAGACCGGTCTCTGCAAAGGGGATGGTCAGGGAGGCAAGCGTAGCATCCCATCTCCAGACAACTCACCAATACACCCGTCCACGGGTCACCAGTGAAGAGGGTCCACAGCATAATTTTTAATTAGGTGGAGATCAGCAAAACAAAACAAAAAAATCTCCAGAGGAGGGCAAGATTTAAACAGGAGAATCAAAGCTTTATATCAAAGGGGTAAATGTGATGGCTCCCATGCTGAAAGCCTACCAGCACATGTATTGAGACACAGAGTTCATGTAACCCTACAAAACTACGTAGCGTATTTGCAGAGGAAATCAATCGAAGCTGAAGAAAGTAGCCTTTCTAGAAATGCAAGCACTGACATTTTACAGGCTGCTTCTCAGGAACGCGGCTTTATTTCGCAGTTAAAGTATTTTGTTCAATCTGCCTGGAGAACAGGCCATGAGCAATCTCACCAGGCCAGGTTCCAAGCCCTTGCGTTAACACAGCAGCATCGACTTTGCTTATCCCCTGCGCAAAGGAGTCTATTTTCAGATTCCTAAGGCAGATGACGGCCTCCTGAGATGTGTTGCTCTTGCGAAAGTTGGTGGGGAAAGCACACTGTGGGCTAATATCTCCTGAGAATCTCTACAATTATGCCTGCAGCTGAAAATGCAATACTCGGACTTCTGCCCCACTTCCCTGCATCTTCCAATTCCACACGTGCTACTACTGAACCTGTACCTGAATCCTAATGAGATTCAGGCATGTACTGACCACCCCCACCCCCCTTAGCCTTGCAGCAAGGGTTCAGCTACACTGACCTGGCTGCAGGGCTGAGTCCTGTTGCCCTCTCTGGTAGAAGGTTCTGCAAAATGCCACCCTCTGCTCTGGCTCCAAAGGCTTCCACAGGGCTCTGCACAATGGAGAAACACAGGATTTGCAGGCAGGCCAGCAATATTTTGAGACGTGGGGCTATGCTTCAGCTTTCTTGCTCCAAGTCTCTAAATCAACACTGAAAATGGAAAAATACCCCACTGCTTTTCACGAACTTTTGTAGCAGCTCTCAGTCACACCACTTTGTCTAAATGTCCCTCTGCCGTTCCCTCCTTTTTTTTTTTTCCCCTTGCAAGAGCAAGTTTTATCCACAAAGTCACGCACTTCAAAATTGCTCTGAACCCACAAATCACAGTTGCCGTGCCCAGGCACATGATTCATAACCACAATAAAGTTGTCTGAGGCTTGCCTACTCTCTTCTGCACTAATGCTAAAGATTCAAATGAGATGCAGATTGCTTCCTCTGCAAATATACTCTGTAACCTTCACGAGAGCTGGGTAACCTTCAGCCTCACCTTGCATTCCTTACGGGCAAAACACGTACCATACATGCAAGTTCCTACCCTTAGCACCTCCTATGCCTCTCTGCTCTCCGTAACTAAGCTGAAGCAGCGGACAGCATGACGTTCGAACATGCCCAAAGAGATTACAGTTTAATCAAGACCGCACTAACTACGACAATGGCCAGCGTCTGTGATCCATCAAACAAATAATGCTCCCAAAAAAGGAGTGCTTGCATCTTCAAAATTCACCTTTTCAACTGGGAACACCGGAGATGCTTCCACACACGACAGCAGCAGCGCCTGACTCTGCCTCTCAGGGCTTTCACTCTTTGCAAAGCCCTAAGGACTTGCTGATGAAGGGTGGGTGAAGTCAGCACAAAGGAAACAGCCATCCTGCTCCTGACTCCCATCCAAAAAAACACCCGAGTTTGCCCCAACCCCAAAGAAACTTACTTAGTACACAGCTTGTGCGGGCAACCTGCGGGGTCTGAACAGCACATCCGCCACGAAACCCCTGGGTCTCCAGCCAGGGAGCCCCTCCACGCACTGCTCAGCTCAACCTGAACCCTCAGGCCTCAGCGGACAGGCTGCGAGGCCCACCCAGCCTCCAGCCCCTGCTTTCACTGCAGCCATGTGAAACAAGAGCTGGGCACCGGGCTTCCCAGCAGCAGGAGCTGGGTACTGGCAGGACTCCCCTGTTTCTCTGATGCCTTCCAGGCCTTTCCAGCCACGAGCGATACAAGCACTCGGGTGATGCGAGTTCATCCATCGGGTCCCAGCGAGGAGCTGGGCACCATGACCGGCAAGCAGCTTCTGTTGGCACGTTTGTTTGTATTGTCCTCCAGAGTGGAAGTTTTTGCTTCATTACAGCAGCCAAGAAAACTGCTCCAGCTGAGGTGGAGCAAAACACACTTTCTTTTCCATCAGAAGAAGCAAGTGTGCAGCAAAACACACCTGGTTTTGTTTGTTTTTTTTTTTTTTAAGGACAACTTTTTACAAGGACCTATAGTGACAGGACAAGGGGTAACAGGTTTACATTGAAAGGAGGAAGTTTCGGACATCAGGAGGAGGTCTTTCCCAGAGAGGGTGGTGAGGCACTGGAACAAGTTGCCCAGGGAAGCTGTGGATGCCCCATCCCTGGAAGTGTCCAAGGCCAGGCTGGATGAGGCTTGGAGCAACCTGGTCTAGTGGAGGGTGTCCCTGCCCATGGCAGGGGGTTTGGAACTGGATGGGCTTTAAGGTCCCTTCCAACCCAAACCGTTCTGTGATTCCTTTACCTGTTTTCTTTCAAATGATTGCAGTTACTCCAAAGAACACAGCGAAAGAAGTAACGTTTCCCCGCAGGGAAAAATAGACCAGATGATTTCTCCACCCTGCAAATTATTTTATTATTTGTTAATGATTAGCAGTGCTGTAGAAACACACCAAACACTTCAAACTCTGCTCTAGATTTCATTTTGAAATATCCTTTAAATGAAACATGCCGTCCCCTGTACTGCACTTGTAAAAACAGAATCCCTTTTGTCTACACACAGCGAGACCCGAAAACCATTTAAAAAAAAGGGAGGGAATTGCCCATCATGGGCAGACACAAAGTTCCTGCATTACAGCACTTCTGAGAGACTTGCTTCTTCTGTCTCACACAGGGACAGATGAACACTGAAAGCAATTTTACATCTTGCTCCATCAGCACATGAGACACCTAATAAATCCCAAGATGTAGAAAGCACCCAGAAGGCTTTTTTCTGTTGGCTGCATAATTACAGGCAGTAGTTACTACACTCACGCTACCTCCCCTTCTGCCCTTGCAGAAATAATAGGCAAACAACATGAAAAACACAGAAGACACCAGGGGAAAGCCTAATTGCTACATTTTGTGTAAATATAGGACATCTTTCGGGTGATGTCTGGCTTGTACACGATCCAGTGCTATTCCTTCCAGAATGCCTTGATCCAAGTAATTAATTTTCTTGGATGGTTTATTTGCATAAGACCGCGAGACAGCTGACAGCAGGCAAAAAGCAGCCACAGCAGCAGGTGCTGCACTGATCTCAGGCCCCGGTGCTGGTTAACGCCAGCAGAGATGCTGATCCTGAGGAACACATAACCGCTGCTCACGGCCTGCGGCTCTTCTCCCAGCCCCGGTACCCGTCCTCTGCCGTGCACAAAAGATGCTTCCTTTTCATCCCCAGGGAACACAGCAAACCAAAGGGCCTGCCATGGGATGGCAGCCCGGGGCTTCTGCTGCCCACACTGCCAGCAACAGTGCTCCAGAGGTCCTGGAAAGGGAAAACAGACGCCAGACGCAGCTGGCAAAGTTCCTGATGGATCCAGGGAGGCCAAACTTCACACAGGGGAAGCGTTATTCCCATGGAAAGCAAGAAGCAATCATGGAGATGTGCTGCAGTGTGACGTCTTCCCAACCCTTCACACTGAACCAAAGCAGAGGTTCCACACAGCTGGGTTCTCGCACCCCTATCACAACCAGCGAGCGCTTTACGTTCCGTAGGCATTACGCTCCCAGACAATCCGACTAGCCGGACCGAAAAGGCGGCAAACCCTCCACCATATGCTTACTATTACTGCCAGCCCCTGCGACCAGCAGCGACGAGAACAGCATAAAGGCTTTCCTGTTGCTATGTTACAGATGCTGCTCGGTATCTTCACGGTGCATTTCTGAGACGCAAGAGCCTGTTTGCTGGCTGTTACAAATGCATGTGGGTGCAAGCCCGCTGAAATCAACGGAGCTACAGCAATTTCAGAGATAAATAAGCATTTGGCCCTGGCGCTTCAAGCTTTCTAACACAAACGCAATGCGCACGATTTCATTCTGACACGAAGAGCTTAAGCACAGCAATCTTCAGGCTCAGCTCTTGCTTATTATGACAATGTGTAATTGTTAATACAAAATTACTGGCAGAATCAGTCAGAATTGTATTTAAAAGTCCAGGCTTTCTAGGTCATCTCCCACAGCTCCCATATGCAACCTGCCTTCAATATTTGCTGAAGAAAAGCAACAGCAGTCGTTTCCCACTTGAGGGGCTGGGGTCCATATCTTCTCCTTCTAAGTACGTGATAACGTGCCTCACATGCATGCACCCCTGTCCTAATTAGGAACAAAATTTGTTCATACACCTATCTGTCCCTACTGTTACTGTTTGCACTTGGAGCTATTTCTTAGTTGATAGATCATGATAAGCTCTTAATTAAGATGTACAGTGGAAAGAGGCACATAGATGGAAGAGGCAACAAAGCACTGCACGGGGCTCAGGAGATTGGAGTCTGATCCCGGCTGGGCCGCAGACTTGCCTACTGTCTGCAGAAAATACTAATGCCTTGAGATGTGCTTCATTTCCTGGCGTGCAAACTGGAGATACTAATGCTCCCTTTGTACTTTGTGAATGGATCTCCAACGAGGCTCCTCCTTCACTCTCCGCCTGGAACTAAACACCTTCACAAGGGAGTAACATGGCATTTTTCTGGCTCCTAAACTCCCCCTCCCAGTTACAGCCGGGGCAAAGACACAGGGCTGTACGCTGCTGGGGAACATGGGCTTCCCTCTACCCACTCTTGCATGAGTCTAAACTTGTGTGTGACTCAGTGCAGGTTTGGTTTTGGCAAGTCAACCCCTGCACCCTTCCACTCACCTCCCAACCCACCTTCATAGCAAGGATATTTCAGCAGGCACTATGCCCTGACTGGTGTTTTTTCAAACCAGTGCCAGATCCAAAAGAAAGACTTTCCCCAATGCAAACATCCAACCGCACAGAGCCTTACCCCCCACCTAGCTCCTGTCCCCATTGCACATATTCCCAAAACCTTTTCTATAGGAAG
>NW_010274384.1:4643-16815 GCF_000690775.1 Eurypyga helias | reverse complement strand
TTCAGCAGGTACCTCAAGGGAAAAAAATAAAAAAGAAAAGCACTATGAAGTTCTAGATTTCAAACGCAGCACCACTGTGATGCATTTTGTCTTCCCTAGCTCTGAGCTTTTGAGTCAAATAGTTGGAAAAGAGCAGCCTGAATGCGACAGCTCAGCTGAGCACACACAAGCCAGCTGAATGCTTGCCTACAATTCCGTGCCACAGACAAATCTCTCCTAGGACTGCACTAAAAACCCAAGGATTGACGTTTTCACATTTTCAGCCACACAATTCCCCCTTGAATCCTGTTCAGAAAAGGGGCCTTTGGAAGCCTCAGCTCAAAGCACCCACCACTGCAGCATCACAGTGTGAGATAACAGCATTTATATCAAAGTCTAGCCACACAAAGCACCATGTAGTACAGCATTTGGATTATAAACCCATCATGGAGAGAAACAGCAAAGCTTAAACAGCCCTCTGTGCAACAGTGGGTGCATAAGGACAACAGTGACATGGACCTCTAATCAAGTATTTTCCTCTTTTTTGGTCAGGATCAAAATGTTATGAGCTCCCATTCGTGCCCAACTCACTCAACTCTCAGGCTAACATTTCCCACACCAAATCAGCCTGTGTTCCCTAAAAGCACAGTGCTGACTTGATTTCACCCAGATTTGAGACACCAGTCCTAAACAGACTAGGAATTATAAACCTAATGACTTGATGGAGTTATTTCAGCTACACACAAATACCCGTAAGAGAGGTAACAGTAGACATATGATTTGTGTATCCTAAAACGTGTTGTGTTTTGTTTGTACACTAAAATAACCGGGTGATTTTAATAGTAAAAAGGCAAAACAGTTCCAAGCAAAACCAGTGGGTTTTCCTATGAAAAGTTTTAATGTGAAAAAACTCCTGCCGTATATACTGCTCAGACAATGAACTGAATTCTACAATACACCTCTCAGTCTGAAAATCAAGAACTCCATGGATGGCTCCCACGAATCCCATATGCTTCCAAGGTGAGAGGCAATACTACAAGAGACACTGTAATGCCATTAGATAATGAGGCATGTTTATGCCTGCAGCAGTTAAGAGCTGGAAGAAGAATAACTGATTTTTCCTGTGTCTGTAATCCCTCTTCTCTTACAGGCCTTGTCACATGGAAAATCTGACATTCCCTTTAGGCAGAGCGGCAGTGAGATTCTCCATACTACCCTATCAGATCAAATAGCTTTAACCCTGGTTCTGTTGTTAACTGGCACCAGTGGAAAAACCTACAAGCGACTCCGTGGAAGACTCTTGACACACCACCTGTTGGGTGGCAATGGTTCCAGAAACAAGGGTGTACGTAGGAATGGAGAGAAAAATCTGCGAACAAGATAAGAGTTGGGACTGTAACTGACATCACTCTATTTGAGTGCTACACACTGAAATGTTTTCTCCCTATCAGTAATAAATGTATTACAGCCAATACCCTCCAAGGCTGTAAGTGAAGCAACCCTTGTAGTAGAGATAGTATCTCCTCCAGCTGGCAGAAAACAAACACACAAGAAAAGCTATCAAGAACAGAAACTTTTATCCAGGTCTTTACCTGCAAACTTGCCTGTTTTTCCTGCTGGATCAGACCAACTCATAAAAGATGTTTTCTTTCCACTGTCTTGCTTGATTTAAACTTTTCAGGTTAGAAGTAAAGGGCACAACATCTCTTCTTTAATATTGTCTCAGAAGACATCACTGCTGAATTACAAAGAAAGGGCCTGGCTCCTACTCCCACTGAAGTCAAGAGCAAAACTCCCACTCACTGCTATGTAGAAGGATCTAATCAAAATTGTTATAATCCTACTGCCTCCCAGCCTCCTGGTAGGGCATGCAGGAGATAACAAGGGTTATGTTTTTACCCCACTGAATTACTAAAATAAGGATTTAAGGTTAAAAAAAAAAAAAGGCATTGTAAGGACCTACTAGCTGGTCTAGTAATTTATTGCACATAAATGAACGGCGTCACAGAGTGTTTGAAGATTGAGCATTAAGTAGAAGCAGCCGCTTGCAGTTCTACAATATGTTGTTTCCTTTCAGAAAAGTTGTGTACCACCTGTTCCTTCCATTTGCTGTTTTTCCTGAAGACACTGCTGGCAATGGAATTAGTCATTAAAAGACAACCCACAAACACTTACTTGGTTAACTAACTAGCACTTGGGAGCTGCTGGCGTCAATAAGACCAACTTCCTCAGAAACTCCTTCAATAAATATTTTTCTGGCCCTGCCTCTGGGTTTCACATCTGGTGTTTGGTAGAACATTAACTCAAGCATTTGCTAACACTCAGGAAACGGCTGCTTTTTAAACCCTGCATCTTTATACGTTATTAACCTCAGACTATTAAAAACGAAGTGGCCCTTAGAAAGAGCACCTCTTTCTGTATATTCACAATCCAAGCTTTTCCACGTACGAGCACGGGGAGCGTCGCGCGGGTCTGCAAGGCGCGCTCCCAGTCCACAAGACAGGGCTGGTTTAACGTCCCGGTGTGATGACCTCCATCCTAAACTGCTGGATGCAGCCCAGGACATGTGTTTTTCTAACTCTTCAGCATCCTGGCCAGACCGCAGCCCTCCTGCCACCCTGGACTAACAGGATTGCCTGCTGGGAGGGCAGGGAGTGCGCCGCACATCCCAGCAAAGTGCTGCTGAGGGCAAACACCCCAAGAGATCTCTAGGTGGAGAAACTGCCTCTCTCTGCCCCACATGCTGGAGGGCTCCTTCTTACAAGAGGAGCACGTGGAACGACAATACAAGGAACGCTTCCCATCAACTGCATTTTTTTTTTTTCCTTTTTGTAAGCTCAAATTCCTTGTGACTTCAACGTGAACAGCCAAAGCTTCATCTAAATAGCTCACAGGACTCTCTCGCTAAGGTATTCAACAGCCCTTAGCATCAAACCAAAGGATGCTGAATGTGATGTCAATGCTTTCAACAGGGAAGCGGGTCTGTCTTTCTCTTTTTTTATTTTAACACAAAGAGAAGAATATCACATAGGAAATCTGTAACAGAGGGCCGAGTGGGCCTAAGGATAACATCCCTATTGTTTAGCCATGCGGACTGTCCACACTCCCCTGTACCACACACATGCCATCACCCTCCTCAGGAGCCCATGCTGTGGGAGATCTTTGCATTGCTGAATCCCTTCAGGCTTTCTCTTCCTAGCAGTAGGATATGAGCCTGGCAACAATGCGTAAGAATGAGCAGCTCCAGGAAACAACTCGAGGTGCATAACCTTACACCGGGAACTAGAGACCCAGTACACCCTGGCACAATGACACGTAGACTTGCCCAAGAGACCAGGTGCCTTATAACAGTCGTTTATCTGCTGTGCCACAGCAGACCACTTTTACAAGATAAATGTCCCAAAAGAACGGCAATATTTAAGACAGAAGCACAAAAGACTCCATGATATGTGTGGTGATCACAGCTCTCATCACCCTTTTAACAGCAGAGAGGTAACGCCCAGCAAGCTCTCTGTTTATAGGGCTTGTAAGGGAGAACACCAACTCACCCAGTTCATTCATACCTCAAATTCAACAGAGAACAGAGGTGTCCAAAAACCAAAAGCTTTTTCTAGATTCAGTGGAAAGAAAGAGGTTGTCCAGAAGATGGCTCATCCACACGTCACCTTCCCAGCCCTCCTGAGGTGCTAATCTACAGACTTTGCTCTCTGCAAGGGGACAGCAGGCCACATACTCTTTTTGCAAGCAGCAGCCATACACAAGGGCCTAACATTAAGCCAAGCAATGCAGCTCTTTGGGCTTTTGATAAAACTCTCTCCATTTTCTTGTTCATACCACATGGAAATTTGCCATCACCTAGTACAGGTCTGGGAACTATTTCGTACATACCCTCATGTTCTTCCTGTGAAATATTCTGATAAGATTTAAAGACATGGTTTTGTTGTGCTTTTTTTTTTCCCCCAGATTCTCAGTAAAACACAACTTTTGCACTTAGATTTCATGTTTGTTTTGAGGATTTGGGTTTTATTGCCTAGAAGTGTGAAAAATTAAGTAACATTTAGGTTCTTTATGGGCCTGAGCTTGTAGATACAGGTCTGAAACAAATGGTCTCGCTTTCATCCCTTTGTGCAAGATGCACAACTGCTACGTGATGAGCAAGGAGGAGCGGGAAGGTGCTTTGGGACAGCCCAGAAAGTGAGGCAACAGAGTCAGACCAAGAAATGCGTGAAGATTTTTTCTGTGCCATTACGTGGGTTGTGTACAAGGTTAAGAGGGGGTTATGAGGTAGGCAATCAAGACAAAAGGGAGAGCTGAACACTTAACGTGCTGTGAAAAATTAACACGACTGGAACATGCCTTAGATTCACATGGGAGAAGACGGAAGGAGAACAGTATGAAATACAAGAACTAACAGAATTTAAAGTTTAAGATGTTTATTCAGCCTCAGTCTGGGGCTGCTCCTGCAGCCTGCACTCACTGTTCGATCAGCTTACTGAAATGGGATTTAGGAAACCAATTATTTAATTAGAAGAAGCTTTTTTGCTCTCCATTTTGCAAGAACACTTCTCCTCATGATAAACTGTGAGCAGCTCAAACACAGCTGAAAGGGAGAATTGGATTACTACTCACTACTCAGAGCGGACACTTAACCTATCCCTTTCAGCTGACAGCTCCGCAGCCTGCACTGACTTCCCTGGTTACACACAGCCCTGTTTGTGATGAGCTTTTGCCAAGAGCAGGCAGCACATTCAACACCTGCCATCAAGATTTTCGAAGCTCAGACTAGCACCAGTGAATAACAATGCAAAATGAACTCTCAACTTCGCTGTTGCTCTTTGCAAAGAGCACCCACCACACAGCTTCATCGACACTTTAAGCTCAGATCCTCAAATCCCTGTCTTCCATTAGAGCTATTGGGCTTGGCCTCATTACAGCTTTGAAAGACCTGGCTCTTCCTGACCATTTAAATTCCTGCCTAATGAATCATGTTCAACGACATGCCAAGGCTGACGAGGAGCAGCTAAAGAGTTTTGCACTTGCTGAAATCAATGCTAGACCTTTTCTCACTGGGCAAGGAATAATACCATGAGCAGGACCCTGGAAGTTTCAAGTATATTGACAACTGGAGGCTTGCTGATAAATTTTCACACCTCACCTGTGTCTCTCACTGCCTTCCACAAACACGCATGAGAACAAGGCTTAAATGACAACAGCAATTCTTTTTAGCATCTTGAAAATACAAATAGTATGGCAGCACTGCAGCTTGTCACTGTTTTAACACAGTATTTCAGAGCTGGCAACAAACACTGCACTCTGAAATACCCAGCAGAGATACCGTGCTACGCACTGAAACACTGCTGCTCACCCTCCCACTGTGGACATGTATGTTAGAAAGGCTTGTGCCTTCAGACATAGGAAGAAAGAACTACAACCTCCAAGAGAGAAGAGGAGCTGGAGTAAGAGCAGCATTGCAGCCTGAAGAAACTGCCCCCAGCACAGAGGTGCAGGCAACACGTGTCCCAGTTCTTACTCCACTCCTCACACTAGAAAAAAGACGACAAGAACCAGCTGCAGGAATGAAAAAAAACCAAAACCAAACCTATGACTTCATGATGGCTGTGCTGTGACACCAGATAAACCTGGTGCTTGAAACCTTCAAGCAGCCAAGAAAAGTGGTGATCTCAGCTAAAGAAAGATTACTAAACAACTGTCCTTGCCAGAACCACCTGATAAAGTGAAAATGGTTATTTACCAGCTGTCTTTGTGTTGTTTTGCACCTGAGCCATCCAAATAACCAAAAGCTGTCTGCACCCATTACACAAACCCTCCTCTGAACAGATAATGCCAGGGTGCAGTGGGAAATCCAGGGATCAGCATTTCCTCGCATCTGTGCTGCGTTGCAAATTTGCGTATTCCGTAAACAACCTCCATAAAACATTTCAACAAAGACGAGCAACAAACCCTCAAACAAGGTGAGCATGTGGTGACTACAGACAAGTAATCAGCGTATGTTGCAGAGCACATTCTTGGCAACCACGAACCCCAAGTCTGAAATGTGAGAAGAGTGACACATCACAGATTGGGCTTGCAGCACTTGCAGCAGCTTTTGGATAGCTCAACTCACACTGCCAACAGGACACTTCCTGCAGAAGACAGACACCTGCACACAAAGGTTAGCAAAAACCCCAACACGTTTTAGTTTTCACTGAAGTTTCCACCTCTGGGCCATAAACACTGTCACTGCATAGCCCAGGCAACGTATGCTTGCCTTGGTTTAAAACACCATCAAAATGGGTATCACACACGCATGCAGACATCGGAGGAGTCCTGTCAAACTACTTGGTTTGGTTTGAACAAGCCACAGAGATGCATTAGGCAATCCATCTCAGTAAAGCCATGTACAGCTCTGACGGTGCTCTGGAATGACTGATGCAAGACCAACATAAAAAACCAAAAAACCCACCTTCTGGTGTCGTCGTCACGTTGTCAGTCACAGGATATTTTAGTTCAGGTTTCCACAAGCTGAAACAAAGCAAAAGTTCTCAGTTAGTGGCAGCTCTTAAAGGGAACAGCCTCTCATATTTCACTAAATGAATTAAAGACATGAATTGCAACATGTGATTAACAAAATACCTTCCTTCTCTGCTTTTGGTAGCATGCAAAGTTACACCAAACTTGTCTTTCCAGTGACTAGAACCTCTCCTCCCATCACAGCTTACATCCTTTTGTATGCATGAGACCATGTCCCACCAAATAGCTCGGGCTTTCAGAATGCCTGTTCTCATATAAAGTGGATACCCCCGGGAAAGCAGATTCCACTGAAACACAGGCCGCACTGGTGTTTCTGTCAGGATCGAAGTTTCACAGAAAAAACTAAACCCCTTCTTCCTTTACAGGAATAACATCTGCAGGCAAAAGACCATCCATGTGTCTAGATTCACCAGGGATGATTCACCCAAAATTACAAGAGATGGTAACAGCAACAACCAAAAGTACAAAGAGTAAGCAAACAAAGAACATAGATAATATCACTTAATTTACCAAAAAGCCTCCTTGTTTCCAGGAACCCCACATAACCTGCAACAGGGAAGGGCTGCTGAGCAGTCACAGAGAATTCTCTCTGATGCTACAGCTGTTCATTGTGTGATCTTGGGCACATCGTTAACTACTCTCTGCTCTAGTTACTACCATGTCTTAAGATGAATATAGTATCATCGCAACAGCATAAATGAGGATTAATTACTGCTTTGCAAATCCTGGGAAAGGCTGGGCCAGGAAGAAGCACCTATAAAGTGCAAACTGTTGGCGTTTATGAATTGCATTGAATTGCCCAAGGAGAACATACAGACTTCCCAGCTTCAAGCCAACAGCCATCAAACAGACCATTTTCCAGCACTATCACCCTGAATCCGCATGTGAACTATCTGGATTTTAACTCCTGCCAGAATATGGGTAAGAAAAGTCACAGCTGAACAAAACTACCCTGCTTGCCAGGGGAAGGTTGGCGAGAAGATTGGAATGAAAGCACTTTCTCCTTGTAGTCAACTTTGCTATGTCTCTCCATAAGCACAGGGATTGTCACTGAAAGCAATAGAGTCTCGCCTCTGACTTTATCAACCTTAGGAATGAAGCCCTTCCTTTCACAGAAAGGTAGCGAAGGGCAGAATCAGTGTCTTGCCAAAGGTAACATGAGGCAGTGGTTGAATCATGACCAGAAAGCAAGGACCCCATCCCTACTCTCCTGCTTTTAAGCATGGGGCAACTTTCTGAAAGCAAAGAAAGACTAAGTCTGTATTGCACACTGCTGTCGTAACTGAGGATAAAGATGGAGGTGTCACCAGGGGAAAAGTGGAAGAAAACTCAAGCTCAGTTATTTCTCCTTTCCACCCAATACCAGAGAATGAAAAGTCAGTTCTTACAATATGCTGGCCAGGCGTGGTCCCTATTATCTTTGGTTAATTCCACATGTCTGAGAAGGAAATCAGCTCTAAGCTGGTTAGACTTGCTAAATGAGATTTGTCCAAGGCCCCACCCCCAGGTGCAGTGTCATGCACCAAAGATTTGGAATTCTTTAGGAAGATGCGACTTGTCCAGACACTGTTAATAATGGACAGCAAAACAAAACCATCTAACGACTCATACGTAACATTCCCCTCTTGAGCAAAACCTCATTCAGTGCCTCCTCATCTCTGAGGAGCTCCCAGTCCATATCCAAAGCAAGAGATGAGTAGGGATGGTACCAGCAGGCTCACTTGTATAAAGCTTCTGACGAGCATATGATGGACAAGCACATAACCCCAGCACCTCCATCAAGCAGAATTTCCAGCATCTTTAAGGCCACACTGGTTCACCACGTTTACTCCTTGAGACACTCTAGACCCATCCTAATATTTTGGGTCTCGATAAAAGGGAAACAGACTTGGTGCTAGCAAGATAATTTGCAGCTGTGAAGCACTGATCAGACACCTATTTACTTTTCTGCTACAATTACACTCTGTTAACTCTGCTTTAGGAACCTCAGTATTTTCGAATCAGAGCCCTGCCTCATGCAGCCTGTGGCAAACACTGAAAGACTACTAATAAATAAAGTCCCATGCCAACTGCTTGACTCAGAGAAAACACAATTAGTGCTGCTACATGTTGGTGATTTGTCTTCTGAATACTTGCTGGCTAATAAAATCAGGAGTTTTTTTTAAAGAACACACCTACATTGAATAACTTACCTACCCCTTTCGTGTAACTACACTGGCATTTGCTAACGCTGTCAGTTTTTCTCTGAAGACGGTATTCCCGCACGGAGTCACACCATCAGGTCTGGTTGGCAGAGAGCCATACAAGGCACGTCAGATGAAACGTGAAATTAAACTACAGGGTTTTTATTATGTTAAAGAAAAAATTTAAAAACCTATCACAAACCAACCACACAGTAATGGATGAAACCACTGACAATGAGAACTCACAAGAGATAAGCCAAGTCCTAAGGCACTGCCCAAAGGCAAGCGCAGGACCACCATGAATAGGAAAGAGAATGACAACCGCACAGGGACCTAGAGACCTCCCAGTCTACCTCAGATTCCTGGAACAAACCATTAATCTATTATAAACACCCAAAAGATGGTTAGTTGATCAAAACCAGCAAATCTGCCTATGTAAAAACCAATCAAGACAAACTTTGCACAGGAGGGGCTGGAGTGCAAACGCACATTCCTCCCTCCTGCGCCGATTCCTAGGTGGAGGCAAGTCACACCCCACAGAAAAGCAAAGCGAACAACTGGATATTCAGCTTCCACAGTCAGATTTTCCAGAGCTCTCCTGTCAGAGCCATCAACCTAGTGCTGTTAGCTGTTGTCTGCAACGCAGACATGCCTTAACACAGGAGATAATTCTCCAAAGTATAAAGCTACCAGCTGCTGAACATGTCTGAAAGACTTGCAAAGGAGATTTAGGCTAATCTAACTAAATTAGAAACCTACTGAAGCTGTACACCACCTTCACTGGACAGTTGAAAAGAACCTGGTAAGCAAGATGAGGATATCTTAGGGAACCTGCCTCCACAACCAAGGTCTGCACTGCATCTCTTCTACTTCCTTCCACCTTGTGCATTTACTTTTCCTTGACCTGCTTCCCACAGATAATGGACAGCCCGAGACGTTCGCCTGTTCGCCCGCCTGCGTGTGATGAAGCCGAGCAGCAGGACCTGCAGATGTACCCTGAAGGCCTCATCCTGGAAAATATACCGGGCTAATTCCCATTTTGGACTGAGGTTCTCATTTGAAAAGTACTGCTGCAGCTCGCTCGGAGCACTCTGTGAGAGCAAATCCATCTTCTGTTTCTTTAAAAAGCCAGAAATTTCAAAGCCCACTTTGCCTCTTACTGGAGTAAGACTATTCATTCCTCATCTGCAGCAGTACTTTTGAGAGCTTCTCTTACCAACATCTTGTAGAATTCTAAAAACACCAGAATATTTTAGATTGTTTACACATGAAAAATTATCTACGACTCAGAGCTGAAGAGGGAGTAACGCAACAGACCTGTGGGGCATCTTCCCTGCTGTGCAAAAAAAGGGAGCAGATACACATTCAATATCGTTAATGGAAGCCGAGAGCCTAGTTCCCCAGGAGCTGTGTGAAGCACATGCCCCTTTCAACTTTAATCTCCCAGTTTCAGGGACAGGAATTCGCACCAAGGGTACGTTGCGCGCTGTCGGTACTTCTGCAGTGACAGACCCTCAAAGCTTCTGTTTGGTTCTCCGACTGATCCTGTTAGCTTTCTGCCGTTTTTTAAAGCTTAAACACATTTTCAAAGGTGCAACTTAACACACTGCAAGGGTACCAACAGTGCAAGAATTATGTTTTTTTAAAAAATTGCCTTTCCAGAGCAATCACTGTTGCTCTAACACTGCTCCTATCATTTCATGACACAGCATTTCAGTACAAACTTGCAAATTCTGAGTTGCTTCCTATTCTCATTCACAGGCTGTCTCTTTTGCATGGAAAGCAATTCTGATTGCCAGGAATTTTATTCCGGATCTATACGGTTGCAAGTAAAATTAAACCACGTCCTTTTATTACCTGCTTAGCCGATTTTCAACTTACTGGCATCAACACTGTAAGAAGTAACATGGTTGGAAGCTTTCTGCGAGGTCAGAGTTTTGCTAGGAATAACTAGCTAGGCCAGATCAGCCCAGCTCTACCAAAATGCCAGGGAATGCCACCGATTCACAGTAGCTAAGGATCCGTCTTGGACACATGAAGTTATTTACTGCAAGTTCCCAAAAAAACCTTGGAAAACACACACGGACCTCCGTTCAGAGGACACCTCCACTGGGTGCTTGCGTGAGGCACAAGTCCGCCGCACTGATGCTAAGGGCACTCACTGAACAGGCTACAGCAGCTATACAACTCTGAAAAATCCATAAACAGCCCTAGTTAAGGGTTAAGAGTTGAGAAAAACCACTTAACGACTACCACAGGCAGTTTCCTTTCAACACCCAGCAAATCAAAGAATATAAAGCAAACCTTCAATAACACCGAGAAGGGGGGAGAAAAAAAACCCACCCCAACGCCAAAACCGCAGCCAAATGACACTCGTTTCTAAAAATCAAGATCCATGGAAGGCATTCCTATCTGAAATCAATGAAAGTTTTCTGGAGTTTTGAAGCGTCACACGTGAGGAGGATTACTTTGGGGAAGCATATTTCTTAATTAGATAAAGGAAAAATCTGTGGTAACCTTAAAGATCTGAAACACACAAATGGGCTGATTTGGTAAATAGGAATCTTGAATGTGCTAAAAAGACTGTGCCATTCTAGGTAAGTTTATTCTTTAACTTTTCTGAGCAGTTTAAACTCCAGCTTCCCGACTCACAGGTTTTAATTGCCACATCACAGTGACTTTCCCCAGGACCTGCTCCTCCTCTCTCTCTCTCACAGAAATTAAAGCCTCTCTGGGGATGAAGCAAAGGAGGTATCCGTAGGAAAGCTCTCTCCAACACCACAACTCAAAGGCACGCAATAAACCATGAAGCAGGGACAAGGAAAGGAGTGCGCAGGGAGGATGGCGTCGGAGTCAAAGCGGGATGTCCTAGACAACTGTTTCTTTCCCAGCCTCTGCCCAGGACCTGGTGTCCTGCCTGCATCTCCGTGCCCAAATTCTGACCCCACAGGGTCAGAGCAGAGTGCCGATGACTCCACAGTGAACCAGCATCCACTGGACACCTACAAGTAGGGTGACTTGGACTTTAAAAGTTTGTTCCACATCTGCAGTGCAAGTGCACCTCCATTCCACTGCAGGGTTCCGAAATACAAATTCCTAAACATGCGACACGGCAAGATAACATAAGAATGACTGATACGGACAAGTCAGTATTTTCAGAAGTGTCTTACGCATGTTTGCAGAAAAGAAAAAAAATGAAGACATGCACAGAAAATACAGGAGAAGAACAAAAACACCGAGTGGCTGTCCCCAAATGAGCACCATCCGTACCATGCACTTAATGAGGCAGGAGTTCTGTGGAAACGAGTAATAACGTGACCCCATAATTAAAGACTGCTTTATAATACGTATGCAGAAGGCTGCCACAAAGACTGCACAAACACCCTTTATTCCAGCATTTCCTGAAACGAGCCATTTGGCTCAGCGATGTTAAAAGGTTCCTTTAACAGCTTTTTCAGTCTGTGATACATCATCCAAAT
>NW_010274384.1:0-4604 GCF_000690775.1 Eurypyga helias | reverse complement strand
CTGAGTAACATTTTGTGCAGCGACACGACAAAAGAGGCACTGTCTCAGCTGCGAGGGTTGACCAGCTCTCTATCTATTCCTACAGCCATACTAGAAACCTATGTGGAAGTGTGCAGAACTTGGAATTCGCTAAAAAAAAATAATTAAATAAGGTGGCTTTTTTTAAATACCGATTAAAATATATAAACACTAAGCCTTTGGTGGCCTCTCAGTCACTGTATGAATGACAGTGGCATCACAGGAACAGCACATTAACAGCACTAGACAGTCTAAAAGTTAATTGAGGAAGCAAGGACACATAGCAGGGCTCTCTGGGTGCCTCACCCAGAGACCTCTGCCACAAGGAACAATGGCAAACAGATTCAACGCTGGCTTAGAAATCCCATTTTTACAGATTTATTAACTTTTAATTAGTAGGCATAAGCATCATCCTAGTTTTAAATAATCCTTCCTTGGGAAGTGGTATTATCTCTATTGTATTTGTATTTCAGCCAAGGAAGAACGCCCTTTTCCCTTTACAGGCTGACATTCAGTAACATAATTAATGAGCAGCTTTGAATGTAATCTTCCTTTAAAACCCTCTATTCAGGATCAGAGTGCTGTTTGTAATTATAGGTGTCGAGCAAAGAGCTTGTCCTGGTACATTTCAAAATGCTACATATATAATTCATCTCCAACTTTTTTAAAAGTAGAGATTTTCAAGGTTCAAGGGGCTTTCAGAATGGAGGGGGATTTAAAACAGCTCCAACAGCCCTAAGCTGACCACTGTGGCAACTGTTCTTACGAAAAAAACCAGTAACTGGGCTCTGACAAAGCCGTGATTCTTGAAAGCAGTCCTTAATCACGCAAGCTGCCCTACTAACCTCAGTGGGTCCTACCGCACAACCACCTGTAAACCAAGCCATACCAAGTACAGGGCTCAAGGGATCCCATGCAACATTTCCACTGACCCTTAGTTCTGGAATGGTCTCCTTGGCAGCACAGGTTTTCAAAAGATACAAAGAAAGCACTTGGGAGCCGTCAAGTACAGCTACAGCAATAAATAAATTAGACCACACTTGCCAAAACTCCAGACCACGTGTTGACTTGAGACACAGAAGGTGCCTGACAGGGTGTGCAACGTTAACCTAACCACACAGGCAGAGGCTACTTGACATAATTACATTCAGGACCCACACCAAAGAGAGCAGAGGGTTTAGGAAAGCTCCACATGTTCTGGTCCTCAATATTTGGGAGTGCAGGTATGTATGTATATATATTCACAGAGCAGTTACACCTTTTTTAAGAAAAGAAAGGCAAGCACACAGAAGAGGAAGGGCAGCCAGGACACCAACATCTGAAGAGCACATATATTGAATACAGTGTTTAATTTTCAGTAACAGTACGTTCTACAAGTTATTTTCAGAGCATTGGATCTTACAAGCACAAGACTCTCACTGAATCAGAATGACCATTTCCACTCTGTGAAGGGAAACCAAGAGCACACCCGATTTGAGCCTTCATGCCATGTCCATTTTTACCTGCAAAGCACGTAGTCACACAGCTCCACTTTTAAAGAGGTTTACTTTCTTTTTTTTTTTTTTTTAATCCTGTGTCACTGTAACTCTGACAGCAAGTCCTCCTGCAGTGGCTGAAGTGCACAGCATCTCAGGATAATGCCTTGTGCTGGCTGCCAAAGGCTGAATCAAGCTAATCAGCAGTGTGCTGTTGCATGCTGATGTGGACACTTCAAGGAATCGCAAAATATGCGGTTCAACTCATTAATCCTCTAATGCTGCTTTCCCATCGATCACAGAGCTCACTGTAACCGCAGGTCTCAAAAAGCACCAACACGATCATTAGCAAAGCAGAGGACAGCACAAGGAAAGGACTTCAGGTGCCAAATCATTTCTATGCAAAGCCTTTACTAATGGCTGCAATCTCCCTGTATGCATCAATGTCAAACCATAGGCAGCATTACCTCTGTCCAGTCCAGAGAGGTACAGCAAGCCAACAAGCTGCAGGAGGACAATGCAGACATAAATCGTTTCTTAAGTGCCATACCAGTCCCTGAATTTAGGTACAGGCACCTCATATTGCAAAGGCTGAGTCTAGAAACTCCACTGCTGACCATCTAAGCCAGGGACCCAGTTCCACCTCTGGAGAACCTCTGCCTCCAGCATCCCGCTCTGACCCTGCAACACACAGGGAGTTGCAGGAAGCCCAACAACTCGGCAGCCTCACTGCACCCTTCCACACTTGCTGCTGGTGTTTCTCTGCGGTACACGGTGGGCATACATTTCTTTAGAAAAGAATTCACTGTCTCTCACTGCTAAGTCCCACCATCCAATATTCTGTTGCTGTCTGTGCTATACTGGCTTTCTCCCCCATTCCGCCCTCCCCATTTACTGTGCAGTATTTTGTAATCTCTCAGCAGTGCTGACAAATCACTTCCTTCTGTCATTCTTCCATTACTCTTCTGGAGTAACATTAGTGAGACATTCACTGGCTTTGGGTAGCTGGACACCTCTGGCCAAAACAAATACAGGTGGATGCTCTCTAGGACACGCAGGTATAAATCTTTAGGACACCAATTTATCTGAAAACTATATAGAGCAAATAAGCGTATGATCTTCTGTTGAAATCTTAGGATTTTTCCCATCTCTTCCCCTTATGTGTTAAGGGTGGGGTCTTACCCACACACTGACCCCAAGAATACTGTAGGACATATGGCTGCAGCATAAAATCATGGAACACATCAGGAGGCAGGTGTGCTGTCAGGTAACCCTGATGTGGGAGTTTACCACACCGCTTACCCTCAGTGTTTAAAATCAGCTGTCTTTGGCTAGGATACTCAGTGCTTGAGTACCTGGCATCATCCACCTGGACAAACAACATTGTTCCAAAATTTCTCTCTCAGGTTCCAAACCTCAGCAAATACACCACTTTTCCCTCTGACTTCCTACTGTCTCCTTGCAAATCTCAAGTACCTTTCCCCTACACCACTTAACCGTGGCGACGTGCTGGTGTAAGGCCAGCTACTATCACCCTTGTCAGCAATTTTTTCTACTGCTTCCAGAAGTCCTGAAGAACACGTAAGTCAAGTAACAGCGGAGGGGTATCGTCATCATCACCAAACAGACCTGGCACAAGATCTCCGGGGTTTTTTCTCACAATCTCCCTCTTCTCTGCTTAGCACTGACACCAACCGTTACACCTTACAAAGCTCAGGGTACAACCGCTCGTAGCTCAGTATAAAGATGATGTTCTCCATCAGCCGAGCGCAACCGAGCCTTGCCATCCGCAGCCCTCGGGCAGACACGGGATGGTGCACTGGCCAGGCAAAGCTTCTGTGCTCAAGCCCTACAGATAAACACTGCATAGCCATAATTACCTCACACAGGACTCTTCTGCACTTGACGATGGAAGAGAGAGCATTCAGTAAAGCAAATTACCAAGGAACAATCAGCAAACAGTACTCAAGTCATATGCAATCACAGTTATGTACACGGGTACAGTGAGTTGATGATGTCTTCAAGGCTAGAGCCTATTTTGCACTGCCCCCAGCCCAAAGGCAAATATGCCAGCAGTAATGGTAATTGAACTAAAGAACTGGATAATTCTGCCCTAAGAGGAAAACATTTGGTAAAGGTTGAATCAAAAGCCAGATCACCCCTGGTAAAAGAAAGCTTCAGCCCCTGCCGTTACCCGCAAGTCACTCGAGTACTGTGGTGGCGTTAAGCACAGATGACATGACAGCACGGCCTGGCATCGTGGTGGCAGAACAGGGTGGTAATGCGGGTATGCACAACCACCCAACACCCACGCAGTGCATGAGACTTGGTCGTGTGGCCACAGCCGGTGTATTTTCCTTCATTCACATTTACTCAGCCTTAAGACGAGGCACAGAGCCAAAGCACAACTTCCTGACTGAGACTATAAACCACAAATTAAACCAGGTAAATGAGCCCAGCAGAGCGTATACACCTCACCATCCACAGCAGTGACACTGGTTTCACTTTTTCTGGGCAAATAAACAGAATCAATGGCTGCTGAGGGGTTTATTCATTTCCCTGTTTTATCTTTACAGGAAAAAAAAAAAAAATCATTTAACATCATCCTACCCAGAGTCAACTTGAATGCCATGAACTGACAGCTTCGCTTTCACCATTCATACCTGACCAGGACAGCAGTTCTGGTTCCTACCCAACACTCAAAATATTCCCCTATATACTCTATTCCTGCCAATCTCTGAATCATCTTGACTAATCAGTAGTCTGCTACCACAAGGATTTCTTTAGAGAAGATCTGCTAAACATGGCCTATATGGAATCCATTTTAGTAAAGGATTTATTTTCATCAGATTAGGAAATAAACTGATAAAATTACTCTTGCTTTCCCAGATAACAGATGCATTACACCAATTCTTCAGACTTGATATTTTAAGGTAGAAATTTTTAAAAACATGGTAGCACTTAGGCAGACCGCAGAATGCAAATTCCTTTCAAAGAGAGACACACCTTCAATTATTCAGTCCCTTTTGAGGAAGATAACAAGACCCCACGGTAATAGTTATACCCCAAGTAAGATTTAGAACTGGGGATTATAAACCATATTTACCTAGT